>NC_090246.1:13782046-13849546 GCF_037325665.1 Littorina saxatilis
ATTACCCAGTAGGTATTCAGCATTAAAATGAATATACATTGATCATCATTCTGACAAGGTCAAGGTCATTTTGACCCCATATTTCAGATGTGTTTAAACTTGGACGCCATCAAGATTTGCAGTGGCTCATCTGTTGTACACACTGGACATCTGATTCAACAATTACATTTCAGCAGGGGTTCAGATCAGTGGTGCACAATCAACTAGGTCAAAGGTCAAGGTCAAAGTCAAAGGTCACTATTTGGACCATTTATTCTCAAAAACAGGGCCTAAAATAGAGATAGGCCATTTGTGAGTAATTATGGTGTGCTCTTCCCATTTCTGCTGTATGACAAAGTGTATATTTGCTAGTTTGTCCTGTATCATTAAATATTCAAAATGGCCGCCACAAGCCTGAAAACTCACCCACACACAAAAACTGACAATTCTTTAAACATAACCACTCTATTTATTATCAACTTTTGTTTCAACATACGTTTGTATCAATAACGTTGCATAATCAGTACAAATTGCAACAACATTTAAGATGTTATGGTATTTCTGTGGCAATTATAACACAATATACACAAATCTCAAATGGGCTAAAGCTGAATATCAGAATCTGCTGGTAGTGAGGCTCGGTGGTCTCCATACGTCCCTCAACTTCCTCAAAGCCATCGGGCGTCACATGGAGTGCTCTGGTCTTCTGGATCTGTGGGTCGAGAGCAATGTCCTTGGCCCGAAAACAGCTGAACAGGTGCTGGCAGGCAAGTCCTATGTCAGAGGGATGCGAACTCATTAGTTGACCTGGCAAGCCTTGTGGAGAATACTCCTACCACAGTTGCTGCAGTACGTCCACGGCAGTGATGATGAGCTCGCACAAGAGATTGAAGACGAGATGGTTCGTGATGACACAGCAGCACTTGTACATCTTCTTGCCAACAAACGCTTCACAGACCTTGTGGACTCGTTTGCTGCTTCGCGGGCCAATCCAAACTTCCAGTTCTGGTGGGAGTACCTGAAGATGGTAGAAATTCTCCTCCAGTTCACACGCGCCAGTAGAGATGGCGACTGGAATCTGCATCTTCAAGCTTTCACGGCAATGCTCCCCTACTTCATGAGATATGATCATACCAACTATGCTCGATGGGGCACAGTCTACGTCAGTGAAATGAATCAGCTCCCCGAAGAAGTGAAGAAGGAATTTGAAGCTGGGCACTTTGTTGTGAAGAGGAGCCAGAGCAAGTTCAACCAGGTGGACCCAGATCAAAGTCAAGAATGGCTGAACGGGATTGGAAAGTCATGTGGAGGGATTGTGGGCATCACAAAGACACCGTCTGCTCTGAACCGTTGGGCCCTCTCGTTCAATCTCCGATCTCACATTGCAGGAGAAACAAGAGCAGTCTTTGGAGCAGAGGTTGACGAGAAGAGCATTCACAACGAATGCAACAAGGCCAGAAAAAGACAAGACAAAACTGATGAAGAAAAGTTGTTTGACAACCTTAAACGCTTCAAGGTTTTTTCTCTGGATGTGCCTGAAGATCTGCAGAACATTGCATCGAAGGATCTTACAACCAAGAACATCGAAGAAAACCTGTTGACAGCACGTGAAAAAAGACAAGAACAGGTGAAAACATTTGTTCGGGAGAGACTTGTGCCCTGTGAAGAGAGGAAAGTGAAATTCCGCGATGCTCTGCCGAAGAACAAGCCTCTGACATTTGCCAGTCTGTACGAGGTGAAGCAGAAGGATGCAAAGAGTGGGAAACAAAAGACGGTCAAAGCTGACAGAAAGATTCTTCAGCGGTTGATCACGGCCTATGAAGCAGGGCGCAGTGTTGATCTTTCTGTGATCATGAAGCATGAGCTGATGCCAGAACCCCCTTCACTTGCTGAAACTGATGGCAGTTTAAGGTCAGGATCAAAAGCAAGCTTGCTTAAAATCCTCACAAGTGGTGTAAACTGTCCTCCAGGCATTGAAGCACATGAGCTTGGAGACAAGGCAACACTTGTCGTTGATGGGCAAGCACATGTTTGTGCACTTGGAAAGCCACAAGGTGCAGCTACATTTGGTGATCTTGCTGACACATTCGTCAAGTCTCTCCTTGCCCAAGGACATGCCTTTAAACGCACCGACATCGTCTTTGATCGGTATGATCAGCTGTCAATCAAAGGTGAACAAGAAAGAAGCGGAGCAAAGGAGCTCAGCCCATCAGGAAACTGATAGAGTCTAAGGACACACCCCTGCCAGCCAAATGGGACAACTTCATGTCTCACCCTGAGAACAAAGCTGATCTGGCCAAATTTCTGTCTCGGCAACTCATCCTGCAGGCACCAGATGACAAAACTGTTGTGGTTTCCGGTGGTTTCAGTGATCCAACTCAAGTTGAGTCATCCAAGCCAGACGTGGACACGACTCCGCTAGAGGCCAGTCACGAAGAGGGTGATACACGTGTTGTTCTGCATTGTGTGAACAGTGATGCAACCAGCCTGGTTGTTTCTTCACAAGACACAGATGTAGCTGTATTGATTCTTGCACATTTTGACAAAATGAAGTGCAAGAAAGTGTGGATGAAAACTGGCACAGCAAAGCGTAGACAGTACATCCCAGTTCACAATATTGCCAAGAGACCTGACATGGAGAAGGCAAAGCTCCAGAACTTGATAGGATTCCACGCCATCACTGGCTCGGATTCCACATCTTTCCTGTCTGGCCAAGGCAAGGTATCTGGGTGGAAAGTGTTTCAGCAACATCACCAGCTGCTGGCAAATTTGGGGAAAGGGCAGCTGACAGACGACACGTCAAAAGAAGCAGAGCAGTTCGTTTGCAAGCTGTACATCTCAAACTGTGAGACTGCAGATGGTGCCAGAACCATCATGTTCCGGAAAGCCACCGCCCCAGAAAATCTGCCCCATCCAGTGATGCTCTGAGCTTCCACATCAAAAGAGCTCATTATCAGGCCTCAGTCTGGCAACGAGCTCATGAGAAGAAGCCGAACCTGCCGCCGATTGAAAGCATGGGCTGGCAATTGAAGGATGGCGTCTTCCTCCCCGTCCTGAAAACCCTTCCGTCTGTTCCAGACGCGTGCCTAGACATCATCTTCTGCACCTGCCAGAAGCAGTGCAGCAGTGGAAGGTGCAGATGCAGAAAGGCGAAGCTACCATGCACAGCAGCGTGCAAATGCCGGGAAATGCACGAGGAGTGTCTTAACGAGTGGTGAACTGACCGTGACCCTTTGGACGTGTGTGATGTTCATTGACCTTACCATATGAAATGTGAACATTTGACATTGTTTGCTGAATGCCTGTACATAGCTGATATGTTTACCTGTTGCTGAGCTTGTTCTCAACATGTTTCGGAAGTTTTTTTCCTCGTGACAGAGTATTATGGAACATTAACGTTTGTCATGCTTCAGATTTGTGTATATTGTGTTATAATTGCCACAGAAATACCATAACATCTTAAATGTTGTTGAAATTTGTACTGATTATGCAACGTTATTGATACAAACGTATGTTGAAACAAAAGTTGATAATAAATAGAGTGGTTATGTTTAAAGAATTGTCAGTTTTTGTGTGTGGGTGAGTTTTCAGGCTTGTGGCGGCCATTTTGAATATTTAATGATACAGGACAAACTAGCAAATATACACTTTGTCATACAGCAGAAATGGGAAGAGCACACCATAATTACTCACAAATGGCCTATCTCTATTTTAGGCCCCGTTTTTGAGAATAAATGGTCCAAATAGTGACCTTTGACTTTGACCTTGACCTTTGACCTAGTTGATTGTGCACCATTGATCTGAACCCCTGCTGAAATGTAATTGTTGAATCAGATGTCCAGTGTGTACAACAGATGAGCCACTGCAAATCTTGATGGCGTCCAAGTTTAAACACATCTGAAATATGGGGTCAAAATGACCTTGACCTTGTCAGAATGATGATCAATGTATATTCATTTTAATGCTGAATACCTACTGGGTAATATCACTTATTTTTAGGGATTATTTCGCAGTAGTTTACTGCCAAAAGACAACTTAAAATGCACACATGACAAAACAGTACAAGTCAATATTGTCAAGTCTCATGTGACCTTGACTTAAGGTCAAGGTCAAATACTCTGACAAGGCAACCATTGCCTATCGGTCATCTACCAACTAGCCAAAAATTAACACTGTATCTCTAAAAACACCAAAGATATAAGCATTTGTTTGAGAATTAGTAGTCTCTTGATATCATGGCGGCCATCTTGGAAACCGTTGAATAGTAACGAATATAGGCATTTTTGACTTTGGCAACAGGCAGAAATGAATTCAGCACACCCAAATCCATAAGAATCAACCTGTTGCCATTAATTACCCACAAATGCCTACCTCTTTTTATTTAGGCCTCTTTTCGAGAATTTATCCTAGTCTATTTGTCTGTCTTTCTTTGAAAAGTAGGCATGTTCAAGATCGATGAAGTCATGAGCAATTGGGTTAGATGACAGAAAAGATTCAAAAACGTCAGATTCAGTTAGATGACAGAAAAGATTCAAAAACGTCAGATTCAGTGTTTTGGGCACTGTTGAACAGGAACATTCTCTCCTGTTCAACAAATGTGGGTTCAATTCAAAAGCAACATTGTCACAGATAGGCTAGTGTTACATTTCTGTAAAGTTTCAAAAACATCTTCCATGTTTTGGTTACTGTTGAACAGAGGCATATTTTCCTGTTCAAAAAAGTCTGACACAAATTGTCGTAGTTGTGGGTTAAGGTTCGATCTATACTGTCCTTCAAACGAGTCGTAGAACCGTCATTGTCACAGATAGTGTTACATTTCTGTTTTACATTCAAACGAGTCGTAGAAGTAGTAGTACATTTGCGTTTGGTTGTTTTTTCTTTTAGATTCCTGTCACTCATACTAGCAGTATTGATTGAGGTACATAAATCTGTTGATGTACAGGGATGACTTGTTTGTAATGAATCCTTGTTTCCTCCACATTGAGTTTGCATTGCAGTTGGACAGAAATGAACAGGTGTTAATTGATAAACACATTGATAATGGCTTTTGAGAAAATCAATCAATTCTGCAAAGGAATTAACTTGATGACATCAAAACTGCAGCGCCATTTGAAGAATGGTTACCATTTCTGTTTCTTTGATGGGAATCAAACAAATAAAAAACATTGACTATCCAAGTTACCATGAATGGCAATAGTTGACTCCTGAAAAGTAGCAAGGATATAATTTGAGACGATAAACGCCTGATGCAATCCCTCCTCAAGGTCAGTCAACTCAAAACCTTCATCATTCGCAACATCAGTAGGCAACACAGCGGGATTCGTATGTCCAGAAATCATGTCGAAAAAATATTACATTTCAAAAGCATGTCCAACCACAGTTGTTGGCAAGTGTTCGTGTCCGAAGTAGCCTTCAGTGTGTGTATATGTATTCATGTGACAGAGAACGTGACCTCATTGTTCAATCCTCTCTCTCTCTTCTTTCTCATTCGAACGCACACACGCAAGAACGTAGCCTACGCACGCATGCACGCGCACGCACACACACACACACACACACACACACCCCGCTGACGCACACGGCAAACCACGCACACACACACTGACTGTCGGCAAGCATCTCTTTTTGTTTTCTTTACCTTTGTTTATTGTGTTTTCGATATTTGTGTTTATTTTTTGCTTGACTTATCTGTTTTATTTTAATGTTTGCTATCCACATCGTGTGATAAATGTTTCTTCTCAGTCTCCGAGTCAGTTTCTGCACGCCGCTTTGGTACTCCTTGTTTTTCTAACTGGTGTACATGTATTGTGCGCGACTGATTTGCGGATTTATTTTTATTCCTTTCATATGCAGTTGAAGTGTTGTGGGTGTTATTGTCTGTATATGCTATGTTGCGTCTGTGTATGCCTACAAGAATTTTGGGTGTAATGTGCCTGTGGTCTGCTCGCAGTCGAGCACAGAAAACATGGCGGCGCCCTGTAGGCAAATTCGTAAAAAGTCTTCCCGACCGCAGATACCAGCGTCGTCCGCGACGCTGGAATAAGCCGTAGTTAGCCTTTCAAAACCCTTTCATGTCGTGATTTGATGGAAATTGCTACTTATTAAAAGCATGTTACGTCCAAACCTTTTAACAGCCATTCCAACTGAACAGATTTGTAATTAACGTTTTTGAGACAGACACATTTAGAAAAAAGACCGTTTACTTCACATGCGATTGTATCGACAAAACATAAACACATTCATTGTTTTTTTTAACTAAGTGTGTTCATCTATCTCTGTTCTTTGGTTTCTAATGTACTTTTCACTGGATTTCTTTGTGTGTTTTTGTACTGGTGCCTTTGTCTATTGCAATGTGGCTAAAAAGGGAAATCGTGTCTCATTTCTCACGACCGACCTACCTTTTTCGCTGGTGGGGAATACAAACTTGACTTAAATTCGATCAAAGTTTATTTTTCATATGTAAATTCCGAAGACATTCGACACAGACCAGTGAAAATTCACGACTAAACAAAACGAAACATTTTATTTAATATCAAAGTCAGGGACATACCCGACTCTGAAGACTGTGAAACCTGTCTACATCCCTCCATGTTAATCGTTCATCTCTGGTCTGTTATCATCCATCATTCGTATTCGTGACGTCTTCATTAAGATCAGGATTGGTATTCACTCAGGAAAGCTTAATTAGATACGATATTGATTGAACAAACCAAGACGTCTTTCCTTTCCCCCCCCCCCCCCCCCCCACCCCCCCCCCCCCCCCACATCTAAAGATAAATCTCTGGTGTCAGAAGCGAAGCAAAGTTCAAGAAGACATCATAAATGCAAAAATATTGTGTCACGTAAAAGTGCTGTCACATCTTATGTGTGACTCCCGATGAAATGACAAAGATGGTCGAACATAAAGTTTGTCTCGGTGACGTAGTCATATCAGCAGAGGTAGAATACTCGTAAGGTCACCGCCAGGCTGCTGATGTGTCGGTTTCGTATCTCATTAAGTTACAAAGATACGTTTCTTCTCGTGTAAAGTCCAGTATGGGCGTTAACCGGTAATTACTGGTATTTTACCGGTTGAAATGAGAAAATACCGGAAAATAATTGGCTGCCGGCATAACCTACCGGTTGATTTTAAGAACTACCGTTTTTTTCGCTGGTTAAACAACAAAACCAGTACTCTGAGTTGGACTCTTACTGGTTCCAACGACCAGCCTACCTTTTGTTCTGGATAGTTTTCATCATAAAAGTTTGTGTACCGGTTTGAACAAATATTAGCGCCATCACTGTGTAAACCACCATGGATTTGGCTTGTTTGTAAATGATAAACCGTCGAACCTGTCAACAACGACCACTCAAGGGACCGACGAGATGAAAAAAGTCCTTCGTGGGGGATCTTCTGGGTGGTCGTTGTGGGTAGGTGGTCGTGGTTGAGAGGTGGTCGCCAAGGCACATGTGACTAAAACTATGTTTTACTCTGCAGCTTTGAGCAGACTATCGCGCACGATAAAGAACCAAAATTCACGGCAAAAGTCTCAGGGCTTGGAAACATGAATACACGCATGCAAGAAAAAAAGAAAAAGAAAGATAGGTAGCGCAGGAATGTATGGCAGCTCGCTTTTCACAGTGAGTCAGCAGCCCCAACTTCCATGAGGGAAACCTCACACAGGGGCGGATCAGTTCATGTTATGGGGGGGGGGGGGTTTCCAAAAGTATATTGTGAAGATATGGGTGTGAAGGCGCGAAGCGCCAAGCCGACGGCGCAAAGCGCCTGGCTTGCTAGGGGTGTCCGGGGGCATGCCCCCCCGGAAAATTTTGAAAAAAAGGATGCAAAATGGTGCAATCTTGTGCATTCTGAGGATGATCATTACCAGTTTTAGGCAGCAGATTTTGTCACTGATTAATACCCCAAAAAACCCCACAATTTTTTATTTTTATTTTTTGGCTTGGGGGGGGGGGGGGGTCCGGAAACCCCGGAAACCCCCCCCCCCCTCGTCCGCCCCTGTCACATAACTAAAGGAAATCTTATCCTTATTATCCTTATCAGGTTCATGCTGTGCCGGTGTGGTGGGTCTGAAGATGCCGCGCTACTGTCTGTTCGGGGACACTGTCAACACAGCTTCCAGACTGGAGACCACAGGGGAATGTGAGTATCCCAATAAACGATGCTCGGGAATAACTCTTTCGGGTTTGTATGGGCTGTGAAAGAGTGAATTCTCTTGCTTTCATTGAGGCAAACTTTCCCACATGACATCATAGGCCAGTCACTATATTCACTGAAAATAAGGAGACGGTTGACTGTAAATTCACTGCAGCCAAGAGCTGAAGTCGATGTCGGACTGAAACACGTGTGATTGGCCTACAAGTGTGTCTGAAACACGTTTGACTGGCCTACAAGTGTGACTGAAACACGTGTGACTGGCCTACAAGTGTGACTGAAACACGTGTGACTGGCCTACAAGTGTGACTGAAACACGTGTGACTGGCCTACAAGTGTGACTGAAACACGTGTGACTGGCCTACAAGTGTGACTGAAACACGTGTGACTGGCCTACAAGTGTGACTGAAACACGTGTGACTGGCCTACAAGTGTGTCTGAAACACGCGTTTGACTGGCCTACACGTGTGTCTGAAACACGTGTGACTGGCCTACAAGTGTGTCTGAAACACGTGTGACTGGCCTACAAGTGTGACTGAAACACGTGTGACTGGCCTACAAGTGTGACTGAAACACGTGTGACTGGCCTACAAGTGTGACTGAAACACGTGTGATTGGCCTACAAGTGTGTCTGAAACACGTTTGATTGGCCTACAAGTGTGACTGAAACACGTGTGACTGGCCTACAAGTGTGACTGAAACACGTGTGACTGGCCTACAAGTGTGACTAAAACACGTGTGACTGGCCTACAAGTGTGACTGAAACACGTGTGACTGGCCTACAAGTGTGGCTGTAACACGTGTGACTGGCCTACACGTGTGTCTGAAACACGTGTGACTGGCCTACAAGTGTGTCTGAAACACGTGTGACTGGCCTACAAGTGTGTCTGAAACACGTGTGACTGGCCTACAAGTGTGTCTGAAACACGTGTGACTGGCCTACAAGTGTGACTGAAACACGTGTGACTGGCCTACAAGTGTGTCTGAAACACGTGTGACTGGCCTACAAGTGTGTCTGTAACACGTGTGACTGGCCTACAAGTGTGACTGAAACACGTGTGACTGGCCTACAAGTGTGTCTGTAACACGTGTGACTGGCCTACAAGTGTGTCTGTAACACGTGTGACTGGCCTACAAGTGTGTCTGAAACACGTGTGACTGGCCTACAAGTGTGTCTGAAACACGTGTGACTGGCCTACAAGTGTGTCTGAAACACGTGTGACTGGCCTGCAAGTGTGACTGAAACACGTGTGACTGGCCTACAAGTGTGTCTGAAACACGTGTGACTGGCCTACAAGTGTGTCTGAAACACGTGTGACTGGCCTACAAGTGTGACTGAAACACGTGTGACTGGCCTACAAGTGTGTCTGAAACACGTGGATAAAGAGCACGTGTGTACCGTTTGCCTCAAGAATTGTTGACAGTCTGCTATGTAGTCAAAGCAAGAGTATTCACTTGTTCACAACCCATACCCACCCGAGTTAGTTCCGGAATTCGTCTATTAATTTTTTTATTTTTAATTTTTTTGCTGTTTTTTTTGTACCTTAGTTGCATGCAGTCCGCTTCAAGCTGAACAATAAATGAAAAGAATGAAACCCTAAGTTGGTTTTTTTTTTTTTTTTTTTTTTTTTTTCGTTTTCTTTTTCTTTCCTTTCTTTTTCTTTCTTTCTTTCTCTCTACAGCTGAGCGTCCTTCTTCATTGGCGTTTTATAAATTTATCAATTGTATGTGGTTTTCTACAATGGACAAAATCTTGCATCTTTAATGTTGGTTATTGTCTTACATATGTCTGTGTTTGGGTTGACTTAGGTGTTGTCTGTGGCGGTGTCATGATGGAGTTAACATAGTAACAATTCGTCTATTATGTAAACCGTAATGCATATTATGGTGATGTAGTAATTTGAGACAAACTACTAGTACCAAAGCACAAGCAAGCAGCCTCAAATAGCATTCGTATTACACGAAAAACCTGCGTCTAAATAATGCTTTAGAATGTTCTCTCTCGTTTTTGGGCGGAGGCGACCACGGTGCAAGGGAAGCTCTATGGCAGTCTGGAAGACCTACAGCGCACGGCAACATTTGCGCGGGGAACCGGCGTTTCCATCTGAGTGATCGACAAGAAGAAGAAGTTTTTCAGCCATGAAGATTCATTGCAGCCAAGAGCTGAAGTCGATGTTGGATATAGTGCTGGGTGGATAATTGAAAAGCCTGCGTCTAAATAATGCTTTAGAATGTTCTCTCTCGTATTTCAGCCATGAAGATTCACTGCAGCCAAGAGCTGAAGTCGATGTTGGATATAGTGCTGGGTGGATAATTGAAACGCCTTTGTCTAAATAATGTTTCAAAATGTTCTCTCTCTCGTATTTCAGCCATGAAGATTCACTGCAGCCAAGAGCTGAAGTCGATGTTGGATATAGTGCTGGGTGGATAATTGAAAAGCCTATGTCTAAATAATGTTTTAAAATGTTCTCTCTCTCGTATTTCAGCCATGAAGATTCACTGCAGCCAAGAACTCAAGGCGATGATGGATATAGTGCTGGGCGGATACATGAAAAGCATATGTCTAAATAATGTTTTAAAATGTTCTCTCTCTCGTATTTCAGCCATGAAGATTCACTGCAGCCAAGAACTCAAGACGATGATGGATATAGTGCTGGGCGGATACATGAAAAGCATATGTCTAAATAATGTTTTAAAATGTTCTCTCTCTCGTTTTTCAGCCATGAAAATTCACTGCAGCCAGGAGCTGAAGGCGATGTTGGACATGCTGGGTGGATACCACCTTGTGGAGAGAGGCCTTGTGGACATGAAGGTCAGTACATTGCAGAGGGACTTTATTCACTAATTGAGGTACACTCTCTCTCAGGAATACAGTTCGGCTCACCATCTTAGATCTAGCCAGGCTTTGATGCGAGAGAAGACCAGCTCTTGTCTTGGACACATACGAAATATGTGACCCTCCACGACGGTATGAGTCGCATGTCACCTTTGCATGATTTTCATATTTTTTACATTTTCCTCAAGAGTTTTTTATGCTCTATCCAGTGGTGAAAACCGTTTTAGAAAAGAGCGAAAACTGTTTGAGTTATAAGCCTGTGACTAAGGTGACCCTCACACTGTTACCAGACACTCCCCGGACTTATATTTAGCCTAGCGCAGAACCGCGCGAGGTGACATGCGACTCATTTCGTGGTGGAGGGTCACATATGAACAGTTTAGGTGCTCTCTGTGTGCAGTAGGGATTTTTGATGAATTAATTAACGAGAAGGAGTGTGCCTTTAATGTTACCAATGACAACGGAGGGCGTGATGTCTGTCTGTCGTTTGAAGTTACAGTGCGAGGCAGGAGGAAATGTTTAAGCTTAGAGGGACTGTCGTTTCCTTTCTTGAAGTCTTTTAGCGTAGCAACGAATATCCCAGAGAGTTGTCTAACTTGTCTTGGGGAAAAGTGCTTACTGTTGGCTTGGGCAAGCTTATTTGTGTTTTACATTTTTAGTGCGTTTGTAGTTGAATGTAAGATATGTATATTCACATTTTCACGAAGATAGATTTACAAGCAATCATCAGCACATTAAAGCAGTGATATACTTTTTTTTGTATTCACACTTTCTTTGCAATCTGTTTCAGGGCAAAGGGAAGAAACTCACCTACTTCCTCGTCGGCGAGGACCGCTCACAGCGCATGCGCCGCATCAGTCACGAGCGGATGAAGGAGGAGCGAGAACAGCGTTGTGTCTCGGTTAGCAACATGGATTACCGCGGCAAGATATACACCATGCAGAACGGGATGGCGCGAGACTTGACCCGAGTCCCGGAGCACCCCGACCCTCGAGGTCTCGGCAATCCCGACAGCCAGAAACACAACAGTCTCGTTCCTTCCAAAAGTTCCGTTTCCAGCGATTCGGACACTCTGTTATCAGCAGGGTCAGCTAGCGGTGTTCGTAGTAGTATGGGAGACGTTCCGAGCTATCACACCCAACCGAGTCTGTCCAGCTTTTCTTCGGGTCAGTCGGACATCAGTAATCAAACTATGGTAACAAACAGTTCCACAGGTTCCACGTTTACCCCAAACGACCCAATTCACACACCGACACCAACAGCCCACTGCGTCAACATGAACGATTATTCGTCGGTCAACGGAGCTGCGGTGGTGAGCGCGCCCGGTGTGACCAACGGTCAGTCTGTGCCTTCAGTTCTGGTTAGCGCTGACAACCCGCAGACTCACCAAGGCGGGTGCGAGGAACCGTCAGAGATGCGTTGCTTGCTGGACGATTCTCGCACCAAAGTGACGCCCCCTACTAGGCAACTGTCTCACTTGCTACACGGCAGGACGCCCGAAACCGTGTTGTAGTGACGATGATGGTGTACGTGTAACTTTGTGCAGTGTTGTTCTCAGGCCTCGGTCTGTGAACATTGACGTATATTCAGGTTGTATCTGTCGCACTGCGCTCTGACTCTTGGCTCCTCGACTGTCCGATATGAGGTCTTCTGACGGGAGAATGTTTTGTAGTCAGCTAGGACATTTTGACCGATACACATTTTCAATCCAGGTCCATCTGACCTATTGTCTTCTGAGTCTGGGAACTTCTTCTTCTTTTGCGTTCGTGGGCTGAAACTCCCACGTACACTCGTGTTTTTTGCACGAGTGGAATTTTACGTGTATGACCGTTTTTTACCCCGCCATTTAGGCAGCCATACGCCGTTTTCGGAGGAAGCAAGCTGGGTATTCTCGTGTTTCTATAACCCACCGAACTCTGACATGGGTTACAGGATCTTTTTCGTGCGCACTTGGTCTTGTGCTTGCGTGTACACACGGGGGTGTTCGCGGACACCGAGGAGAGTCGGCACACAAAGTTGACTCTGAGAAATAAATCTCTCGCCGAACGTGGGGACGAACTCACGCTGACAGCGGCCAACTGCATACAAATCCAGCGCGCTACCGACTGAGCTACATCACCGCCCTGGGAACAACACTGGGCCCTGCTCAAATACAAAACGGTCGTTTGAAAGAGCAGATTTCGCATAATGCTACAATGGCTTCCTGGAAGTGACGCTAGTAACAGGTTACAGGAAACACTACATTTATATCAGATGAAGATGAACTGTAAACTGATTACATAGCACACTGTCAAAACTGATGGTAAGCAGGCTCAAATGTTATACCTGTCTTTGCTGATTGTGCAATCTGTTGGCAAGCTCAAATGTTATATCGGACTTTGTTGACTTAAGTGCAAAAGGTAAGGTATACTGTTGGACTAAATATAAGAAAAAAGGTGGGTTTTTTCTCCATTTCTTAAGATATGTGATCCTACTGAATGCTTTATTTTGTGCACACAAAGTGTTTATTTGCACAAAGTTATGCCGACTTAATTTTACTCTTTAATATTTACTCTGAATTTGTACTTTTAATACAGTATTGGATGCACAGTATATGACCTTGAACATGACCTGGATAATTGAAGTCCATGCCCAAACTCTATTTAAAACAGTCTCCTGAAATCTTGTCACCGGAAAATGTGGATAGGGTCTTCGTGGCCGCAATACCATCATAGCACAAAATTTAATATTTGTGAGACACGAACATGACCTTGAATATGAACTTCAGAAAGAGATCACCATGTACACAAAGACTGATGCGAAAAATAAAGTTGTAATTGTCTTTTCAAAGTCTAACTGGCGGAATGTCTTAAAATATCAGAGACTACGAACTGCATAATTTACCATAATGCTTACTTATTCATGAGAACAATCTTGAATCACGGACTTTTGGAGCGTAAAGCACAGTTTTAAATGCCCGTGTTCCGTCAACGTCAGAACTATGGCGCTGATATTCGTAGCGGTGTTGGTAGTAGTACGTAGTTCGTAGTAGTACGTAGTAGGGTGGGATGGGGTAGGGGGATGAAGGGAGAGGGATAGAATGTGACAAGAAGCAGCTGTCTCAATATCCGCTATAAAAATGTAGGCATGGTTATCGTTCTTGCAAAAAACAATGCATATATAAGTATATAATTATATGATAATGAATATTGTGATAATGAAATAATGGACGCTTAATCATCACGTTATGCTTACTGAACAAAAATATCCACATCTATAACTTGTATGTATGTATACTATTGATGCCTTTACAACAACCACAGAAGACTGCAAGGACAAATGTACTCTGTTTTGTGATACTAGCTAACATTAACGATGACATATTGGTACTTATCATTCTTTATTAAAAGAAGTATTAAAACAAAAGCCATATCTTAATCGAGAGTTGCCAGTCATTTACCCCTTCCCGTGACTGCGTTACCCAAGGTCAGTATTAATAACAAACGATATCAAGTAAAACAAACCAAGGTGTTTCTTCTTGACCCTCTCTTCCAAAGTGAAATCTGTGACGTCATAAGCGATCCAAAGTTGGAGAAGACGTCATAACTTGAATAATGGGATCGCGGTAAAATTTTACACTTCTTCTGCATGTCTCCCAAGAACTGACAAAGAATTTCGAGAACGAAATGTGTCTCGGTTACTTCGTCATATCAGCAGCAAATAAGTTATTGTGAGGTCACCGCCAGACTCGACTGTGCATATATCGGTATCGTATGTCATTAACATGAACAAACTTTGTTAATGTTCTATGTACTTGACTGGTTTGGGGTCAGAGTAGTTCATTGTACTGTAACATGAAGCAGGGATGGTCAAATCTCAAAAAGTTTACTCTCAGCCGGGCGAGTAACTTCAAGAAAGTCACTAGCACGGCAGAAATGTCACCGGCCTGGTTCATATCACAGTTGATCTGCAGTGTTTATATGGCTTGAAAATTCGATATTAAAACCAAAAGTGTTGCATTTGACCATAGTTTTCATTGGCCGGGCGAGTTGCCAGGCGGTTTCTACTAGCCCGGCGTATTTTTTACTCGCCCCTGGCAATCGGGCGGACGAACTGGCCATCCCTGATGAAGAACAAGTTGTGAGTATAGTAAGAGACAACTTAAACGTACATTCCTTCTAGTGCAAGCGATCATGTTCGCTACATCAGACCTGTACAGGCTTTGACAGAGGAGAAGAGCATAATTCATGAACGTATGTAATAGTAATTAATTAATCAATTAATTCATTCATTCATTCATTCATGTTCAAACACATGCCAACAATCTACAACAAGGATGCTTCTTCTGCATAGTGGGACTAGTCCGTTGAATTGCGTTTGGAAGTGACACCCATGTCAATTTGCTTCATTAATTTAAAATATACCCCACTCCGTCTGCACAGAATGCAAACACGCTATTGGTTTTTGGTTTGTGTCCAAGCGAATGGATGTGTTTGTTCCATGTGGAAGCCTGGACAGAAATGTGACCCTCCACCACGAAATGAGTCGTATGTCACCTCGCGCGGTTCTGCGCTAGGCTTAAATATAAGTCCGGGAGATGTCTGGTAACAGTGTGACGATCACCTTAGTCACAGGCTTATAACTCGAACAGTTTTCGCTCTTTTCTAAAACGGTTTTCACCACTGGATAGAGCATCAAACACTCTTTTAGAAAATGTAAAAAAATATAAAAATCATGCAAAGGTGACATGCGACTCATTCCGTGGTGGAGGGTCACATATGTAGTGGTGAAAATGATCCTGTAGGTTAACAGATGCAGTACCTTTGACATACAGTTAGGCTGATCTTCCGTTGTTGAGAAATTATTTAAACTTACCCGACTTTCATTGCATAGTCATATGAAACAAAGTGTGATATATGTATGTATTAAGGAATTACGTACGAATGTGTGCATTGTCTATTAAATGCAAATCCCATTTATATCTTGTTTTTGCTTCGTTTTTGCTTATTATCTTGCGTGTAACCACATTGATAGTCTCGAACACATGTGACACTATGGTGAATTAAGGCGATGATGACCATGGTGATTCCGTCGCTGCAGATTATACTGACAATGGCCACAGATGCTACTGCACAATCGACCACAGCGGAAGAGTAACACATAAAAGCACTCATATTACAAGCGTTAGTGTTTTGCTCTATTGAACTGCTGTGACTTATTCTGACACGATTCGTTTTACAATCAACGTCAAGTAACCAAACTATGAGCGGACGCATTTAAGGACCGTGACCGGATTCGTTTTCTGTCACCAATGTCCTGCAGGTCTGTTATCCTTTGGCCTTACAGCATGCCTGGTAAATATGTACTTAGTTCATCACCAGTGTTTGTGATGCTGATTGCGAACAAGATATTGTTTTCCTTTTGTTGCACTTTTTATTTTATTTTATCAGTTAACAGATACATGTTTGACACAAATAAGTGATAAAAACAAAACGTGATTCAAATAGAATGTCAATTTAAAATCTTCGACTCTTTTCCCGTGTTTATATATGTGACCCTCCACCACGAAATGAGTCGCATGTCATCTCGCGCGGTTCTGCGTAAGGCTTAATGTAAGTCCGGGGAGTGTCTGGTAACAGTGTGAGGGTCACCTTAGTCACAGGCTTATAACTCAAACAGTTTTCGCTCTTTTCTAAAACGGGTTTCACCACAGGATAGAGCATAAAAAACTCTTTAGGAAAATGTAAAAATAGGAAAATCATGCAAAGGTGACATGTGACTCACTCCGTGGTGGAGGGTCACATATCTGAACTGAGGGCCGCTAACTGGGGATCGAAATATGTTACTCCTTTTCTTCCTTTGATGCAGATAATTGTATTACTATTTTCAATTAACTGAATCACAACTATACATATCTTTATCAGCATATGCAGACACATTGATTTTTGTTGGTATTGAAATATCATTACAACCCTTTTGTAAATGAGACAGTAAAGTGTATTAAAGACATTTTTGATAAAGCTGATATTTCTGAACAGCAAGTTATTTCTGTGAAGTGGTAACAATGCGCGTCAATATGATCAAAGGTTTTGCTCATAATGAGCTAGAATGAGGACACAACATCTACAACCATAATACCGTTCATTGTTGGGCATTCTCACAAATGGATTTTTTTTTATCCAAACACGAGTCATGTGCTAAGAACCAATAACAATTATAATTGCTAATGTTTCAGTACTTCAAACTTGTGTGTGTGTGTGTGTGTGTGTGTGTGTGTGTGTGTGTGTGTGTGTGTGTGTGTGTGTGTGTGTGTGTATGTGTGGTGTGTGTGTGGTGTGTGTGTGTGTGTGTGTGCGTGTGTGTGTGCGTGAGAGAGAGAGAGAGAGAGAGAGAGAGAGAGAGAGAGAGAGGGAGAGAGAGAGAGAGAGGGAGAGAGAGAGAGCGAGCGAGAGAGAGAGAGAGAGAGAGAGAGAGAGAGAGATAGATAGAGAGAGAGAGAGCACTATATCTGCCGTTAAGATGGCAAACTAGGTAAAATAGAAATATATTGGTTTACAGAAGGCGTAATGTGACCATTTTGTATTTCTTAACCTGAACACTAAGGCAAATCCCTGGTATTGTGGGCATAATACAAAATTCTTCATTCTGGAGTGCAAAATATCCTCTTGGGACCAGGATGATAAGAGCAAGGGAAATAACAACAGATTGACTGTCATGATAAGGGGAACAACTACGTCCGATCAAGTTCGAAAATTAGTGCTAATTTCCTTGATTAAATACTGGAAAATAAGGAGAAAATTATTAAAGAAAATATGCTGTAAAATATAGGGGCACACAAATACAGGAGCCCCCCGCGGGTTAGGGGGAAGAATTTACCCGATGCTCCCCAGCATGTCGTAAGAGGCGACTAACGGATTCTGTTTCTCTTTTTACCCTTGTTAAGTGTTTCTTGTATAGAATATAGTCAATGTTTGTAAAGATTTTAGTCAAGCAGTATGTAAGAAATGTTAAGTCCTTTGTACTGGAAACTTGCATTCTCCCAGTAAGGTAATATATTGTACTACGTTGCAAGCCCCTGGAGCAAATTTTTGATTAGTGCTTTTGTGAACAAGAAACAATTGACAAGTGGCTCTATCCCATCTCCCCCCTTTCCCCGTCGCGATATAACCTTGAACGCCGGTTGAAAACGACGTTAAACACCAAATAAAGAAAGAAAGGCAAATACAGAAAAAGGCAAAAATCAGGTCAAAATCACCGTTGTTGTGTGATGTTACTTATAGGTCGGAAGATTTGTCATTAGCTATTAAGCGACTTTGCCGGTTGCCAATACGGATTTATTCTGTAATTAGCATAATCTAAACTACCTCTGTGGATGTTTTGTTTTGTTTATGCTTAATCGTTCCAATAAGTACTACTGTCTTGGCTAATACATTTTTAAAAAACTCGAAGTAACGGAGTCATATATTATCACAGGTCAGTCATCGTTCCTTTTATGATCGATGTTTGTTTGTTTGTTTGTGGTACGGAAGAGGCAAAACAAAGTCAAACTATCAGAGGTATCGGCATACCAGGCAACACTTGCGTTATTTCGTGACAAATGTACATAAATGTGTAAGTGTTCCATCAGTTAATCTGTTTGTGTTCAAACGACACATTGCTATCAATGACATGTTCAGTATACAATTGGTTTTTTTTTCTTCATTTTTTCATTTTCATTACTTTATTGTCCCATCGCTGGGAAATTCGGGTCGCTTCCTCCCAGTGGAAAGCTAGCAGCAACGGAGTCGCGCTACCCAGGTGTCTGCGTGTTTAGGTGTATTCAGCCACCTGCACTTATGGCAGAATGACCAAGGTCTTTTACGTGCCATTGTGATGACACGGGGGTGGGACATGGCTTCCGTCTCTGGGTCTGCACATAAAGTTGACCCGTGTCCGTCCCGGCCCGAATTCGAACCTGCGACCTTTCGATCACAAGTCCAGTGCTCTACCAACTGAGCTACCGGGCCCCCCTGTTTGAATACACAGTCCTTACCGAAAACACAGTTTTGCTTACTATCTCAGATTGTCCAAGGCATGGGATAAGGCCATTCCTTTACTTGGACAGCTGATAACAATGATAATAAAATAAAATAAAAAAATAAAATAACCAATGATAATAACAACACTTTACGATACCAAGTTCCATCCCGACTGCTGCCTATGCAGAGTGGTAATGTTTTGATTAATGAATAACAATTTTCTGAAATTAATTCATAAAAACCTCCCCGCTCCGTACACAAAGCACCCAGGTGTTTGATTTTGTGCATGTGTCTGAGTGGAGGATGGCTTTTTCCCCATGTAAAAGCCTGGCCATATCCAAGATGGTGAGTCGAATCGTTTACGGGAAAGACTTTGCCTTTATCGTTTGAGCATAATCAGTTTTAAATTGGAATAATTATCAGCGTGTGTGGTTGGAGGATATACTATTCGTATCATAACACAAAATATGACGTTTAAACGGCTTTACAAAACACAATTTTAGAAACATCGTTCCTCTTTCATGGTGCACTGGGCCTTTTGATGTTCAGATATTGAACGTATCTCTCTCTCTCTCAGTTTTTTTAATTTTTTTTATGTATAGCCTTAGTTTTATTTAAAAGAGATTTTACTCAATACTGGTCATGTAAGAACAAAAGGAAGCGTGGCTATAAAAAGATGATCCGGAAGGTTCAGTGAACGGCCTTAACTGGCATATCATTGAAAGTTTTAATGAAATGACACAGGACTAATGCTTTAATTTGGGCTTGAAATTTGTTGCAATACTTTTTGGGCCAAGTTTAGTTTACTGCGTGAGGAAATCTGGCAGAGCCTCGATCCGTCAAACTCAAATGTCCAGAGATGTTTCAAAAAGACAAGGGAAAAAGAAGAAAGAGTAAAAACAAACTTTCAACAAAGTTCCCTCCCTTCTAACCTATGTCCGAACATTTTCTCTCTCAGAAGGTATGCTGAATTGAGCAAGAGTTGTTTTAGATCATACTTCACAGGTTACAAGACTGCTCCTATGAGTGCATGCCAGGGGCGGATTAGGGGTGGGGGTTACAGGGGTTCCGGAACCCCCCCAAAAAAGAAAGATTTAATACTAACTTTAAAAGAAATAATGAGTGGCTGCTGACACCAGTTGATCATGTTATAAAATCAAGGATAAGCCATAAATTGTTCATAAAATAGCTAAAACTCTTCAGCTTCAGGGGGTCTTCGCCCCCCAGACCCCCCAACGGGGCCTTGCCCCTGTACCCCACAAGAGGTCTACCCCTGGACCCCACGTTGTATCCCCCACTCCCTCTGGCTTAACTGCTCCGCCCTTGCATGCTAATAGTGCTTGGAAACCAGGACACAGCAGTAAAAGCTTACTATATTTAGTCAAAATGTGTTCATGGTTACCCTTGAAAACAGGACTTCAGTTTGAAATGTGTCTATTACTTTTGTGTTTGCAATTGTGGTTTACTGTATACGACAGGACACGCAAGTGGCGGATATACAGGGTACAGCTGTACGCTTCCTGTGCGTAACCTGGATTGTACATTCTGATTTTACCTTTGCAGATTTTTGTTATAATGATAATTTTGGAAATATATCGTACTTATTATTCTATATTCATACCACTCCATGAAGGTTTGTTCACTTAAAACCTATGTTTAGTGTTCAGAGCGCAAGGGGAAAATGAATAAAAAGAATTATTATGTGAGACAGCAGCTGTTTATACTTGTATTATACATTTTCTCAAAGTTGTGAATGAGTGGATGTTTTATTGCACTGCGTGCAGGTTGACTCATGTTTTAAATGGAGTGGTCCTTGATGCCAGTATATGGCAACATGTTTGCAACGGGTGAATCTTAGCTTCTGCAGAGAAGAGTGGCAAATGCGCACGAGCGTTCACACACACACACACACACACACACACACACACACACACACACACACACACACACACACACACACACACACACACACACACACACACACACTGCAGGCACACACGCGTACATTCCAATCAACAGACAAATAACAAAAAACCCACGACATAATAACAAGCAAGATAGTTTTACTGAAGGCACACAGACGTATATGTCTGTTGCAGAAAAAGAGGCAAGATGCGATGACGTCATTACTTTTTGCCTCTACGTCACACCTATCACAGTCAACGTCAGTTTGGCACAGGGTTTATCTCCCTTGGTAGAAAATCGACCATCTCATAGAGTAAAAACAAGTTCATACTGAAACAGGTAAGCAGTATCAAAATAAAAATCGTCTCCCCTCATGTGCTATTATCATCTTTACCTTATATTTGGATCTCACCTTAGAACATAAACGCTTACATAATACGCAGTAAGAAGGTATTGCAGAATTTGTGCACATGCGTACCAAAAACGTGCATCATGGTGATTTTTTAAACCCGCTAAGATTTTTGTGCTCTCTTCACAGATAAAACAAAGCATTCCACATACAAGATTAAAATAATTGGTGCAGTGCAGAGACCGCTTCCTTGTTAAACAGAACTTATTTGTACCCTGAGGATGAAATCAGTGCGTTGTAGTTCCGATCCAAACAAAAACAGAATTGAGCATGACAACAAAATGGCGTTCTTCTCAGAGTTCGACCAAATTTTACAAACTTTGCTCTCACCGTGTATAACCGCAATTCAGTACAGAAGACAATTATTCACATCTTTCCTCTTTCCCCCGATTTTCAACACAAATATGTACAGATAGGACCAAACCATTTACAGAAAGAAAATTGACAATAAATACACAACAATAATAGCACCAGCGAAGCTGCAATATCCTTGATCATTTTGCTCTGTGGTCAAATGTAGAGAGACACTGCAGAACTGTCTGTTTTGCATTAGAGTGAGAGTGTTCTTTATTTTCTTTTAGAAAATGCCACAAATTTCTCCTCCTCGTATGATATCAATGCATTTAATTACTAAAAGTTCCATCTTTTGACGAACAAGTGCCCTATTTTGTGAGAAAAAATCTCTTTGACAAACAAGAGCTGCCATTAACTGATAGTTCGCCAAGATGTTGATCACAGCAGAATGAACTTAACACATACAACTGCAATTATTCTTTCAGTCTGAAGACAATGAGTTTTCATTTTCCTGTTTTACCCAAAATCTAACAGCAAGGTTCTATGATACGAACCATTTGACAAAAAAAGAGAAGCTTGTGACATTTAAAAAAACATGATAGAGTTGAGAATGACTAATAAGATCACTGTTGAATCTGACTAGGTTCACAGGGCATTTCAAAGTGGAATACCCAACATGGATCTGCAGACTCAAGCCACAAAGGACCAGAGGATAGGTTTAAAACTAGGTTTTAGCAGTGACGGGGACAGCTCACAAGGCTGTTGGTTGTTGGGGATGATCTGAACTACAAGAAAGCACTTATCCTTTCGTCTTGTGTCATCTCAACAATCGACTCTTTGGGGTGCCGTTTTGACGTTTCTGTGTTAAGGTCAAGGTCAGAGACTCACTGACCTTGAACCTGTGCGTGTGTGGTGTGCCCGGAACAACTTTCCTATGGCACGGCCCTGACCTGACCTTTCTGTGTAACCTTCACCTTCAAATTTGAACTATCCAGTGCTGACTGCAAAGACCATTTCTCGAGATTTGAGCCAAGAAAAAATAGAATTTCGCAGACAGTCACCGTTCTCAGATATAAATCCTTCTATCTTTTCTCGCGGGTTGAGAGATACCTTCTTGACGATTTCTCTGCAAGCATTGCGTTGATGCTTCATTTCTGAGGACACTCTCTGTACCCGTTTTCTCCATCTTACACATCTTGCTCGAATCAAACGATTCCTATCAAGGCAGAAGGCACACATCGTGCGCTCATCCCGCTATCAAATGGAATAAACTCTCCACTCCTCCCTCGGCCCAGAAGCAGTTCTTCAGAGATCGCAGGAATCTGACGTCAGAGTCTTTCTGCTTTCCCCGACAGTGTAGCTTCGCCTTCCTTCCCTTCGGAGAGCTAGTTGTCTCCCTTGGTCTGAAGGTGGCGCTGCTCCTGTGACGCGCGCGGCGAGCACGCGCAGTGGGTTCGGCCTTGGGAGTGCCTTCCCTTGGGTCGGGGCCATACCGACCATTCCTGATGCCTTCAACTGATTGTACCTAAAAAAAACAGTCAACAGGTGAGTTACAAAATGACTCGAAAGTGATTGTACCTTAATTTTGTTAAGGTCAACAGGTGTGTTACAAAATGACTCCAAACTTATAATACCTAAAAACTCCGAACATGTAATATTGAAAATCAGTCAACAGATGAGTTAGAAAATGACCCGAAACTGATATTGCCTGAAAACCTGTCAACAGGTGTGTCACAACATGACTTGAAACTGAGTATACTTGGAAAAAAAATATCATCAACAAGTAGGCTTATGTTACCAAATGACTCTATATTGATATTACCGGAAAACTCAGTGTACAGGTGTGCTAGAAAATGACTCTAAATTGATATTACCGGAAAACTCAGTGTACAGGTGTGCTAGAAAATGACTCTAAATTGATATTACCGGAAAACTCAGTGTACAGGTGTGCTAGAAAATGACTCTAAATTGATATTACCGGAAAACTCAGTGTACAGGTGTGCTAGAAAATGACTCTAAATTGATATTACCGGAAAACTCAGTGCACAGGTGTGCTGACTCTAAATTGATATAAAACTCAGTGTACAGGTGTGCTAGAAAATGACTCTAAATTGATATTACCGGAAAACTCAGTGTACAGGTGTGCTAGAAAATGACTCTAAATTGATATTACCGGAAAACTCAGTGTACAGGTGTGCTAGAAAATGACTCTAAATTGATATTACCGGAAAACTCAGTGCACAGGTGTGCTAGAAAATGACTCTACATTGATATTACCGGAAAACTCAGTGTACAGGTGTGCTAGAAAATGACTCTAAATTGATATTACCGGAAAACTCAGTGTACAGGTGTGCTAGAAAATGACTCTAAATTGATATTACCGGAAAACTCAGTGCACAGGTGTGCTAGAAAATGACTCTACATTGATATTACCGGAAAACTCAGTGTACAGGTGTGCTAGAAAATGACTCTAAATTGATATTACCGGAAAACTCAGTGTAGGCCTACAGGTGTGCTGACTCTAAATTGATATAAAACTCAGTGTACAGGTGTGCTAGAAAATGACTCTAAATTGATATTACCGGAAAACTCAATGTACAGGTGTGCTAGAAAATGACTCTAAATTGATATTACCGGAAAACTCAGTGTACAGGTGTGCTAGAAAATGACTCTAAATTGATATTACCGGAAAAGTCAGTGTACAGGTGTGCTAGAAAATGACTCTAAATTGATATTACCGGAAAACTCAGTGTACAGGTGCGCTAGAAAATGACTTTAAATTGATATTACCGGAAAACTCAGTGTACAGATATGCTAGAAAATGACTCTAAATTGATATTACCGGAAAACTCAGTGTAGGCCAACAAGTGTGCTAGAAAATGACTCGGAACTGATGATAGATGAAAAAAAGTCTACAAGTTTGCAAGAGGACCGTCAGTAGCTCAGTATTTAATGTGTTATGTTATTGTTGATTCGATTGATGTCTTTACGTATGATAATACGCTTTGATCGTTGCCTTTGTGTTAGTCCCGTAAGAGATGCGATATGGTGCAGAGAGAAAATAACATGGAGTTTTTCATAATGAAAATGAACAGTAAAGGTTTCTTATCTGATGACATCTTATTTGATTCCAAACTGTTAAGTGGGCGGGGATGTAGCTCAGTCGGTAGCGCGCTGGATTTGTATCCAGTTGGCCGCTGTCAGCGTGAGTTCGTCCCCACGTTCGGCGAGAGATTTATTTCTCAGAGTCAACTGTGTGTGCAGACTCTCCTCGGTGTCCGAACACCCCCGTGTGTACACGCAAGCACAAGACCAAGTGCGCACGAAAAAGATCCTGTAATCCATGTCAGAGTTCGGTGGGTTATAGAAACACGAAAATACCCAGCATGCTTCCTCCGAAAACGGCGTATGGCTGCCTAAATGGCGGGGTAAAAAACGGTCATACACGTAAAATTCCACTCGTGCAAAAAAACACGAGTGTACGTGGGAGTTTCAGCCCACGAACGCAGAAGAAGAAGAAGAAACTGTTAAGTGTGAGACCAAAGACGCATATCATGCAAACTTACCGTTACTGGTTGAAAATGAGAGAGAAAATATATTTCAGAAGAGGGGAGTTAGATTGTCAATTAATTCCATGAAAATGTGAGTGCTTTGATTTAGTCACCGCTCCAAAAACAAAAAATACCGAAATGAAAACACTTGTTTCAGGTAAAAGTGACCAAGCGACCAAGTCGTGCTGGTCTAATTGAGACACACTTGGATAGACATTAATACTATTCAACCTGCAGAGAGAGGAATTATTGTCAACACACACACACACACACACACACACACACACACACACACACACACACACACACACACACACACACACACACACACACACACACACACACACACGCGCGCGCGCGCGCGCAAATACACACCAATGCACGCACTCACGCACACCGCGTGATACATGAACATGAACTCGCAGTCACATAGCTTGACACACACAACCTTTTACCCACGCACACAAACATTAGAAACAGAATCAGGACCTCAAACACGCGCGCATACAACGCACCCTGAAGACATATGGACAGGCATAGATGTTTTGCATAAAAACACAGTCCGACGAACAGATAAACAGACAAACAGACATATTCACACCCACCCACCCACCCACCCACACCCACACCACCCACCCACACACACACCCACACACACACCCACACACACACACACACACACACACACACACACACACGCGCATAATCATACGCACGGCTGCACCTTAGGTTAAAGATACCCCCCGCATAGGGTTCCGGCCACGATGATTCACCTGTAACAGAGGTAAAATTATTAAGTGCCTACGTCAGAAAGATATGGATGTAACCAATTAGAAATTAATTATTACTCTTACTGCTAGAGTGTGTATGTCAGCATCATTTTCAACTCAGGATAAGTACAGTTTAAAAACGTTCAAGAGAAAACGTTGAACTTTAAGCTCTTTCATATGAAAATCACTAATTGTGATTAAAGGTTTAATTAGCATTGAAATATGGGGGCAACAATGTAAACTATGAGCGATACTATAGAAAAAAAGATCTACGGTTTAGCATGGAACAATGGGAGCATGAACGTATACTGCTAGCAATACTATAACATACATTTGGTTCTAAACAAAACTTTATTCAATTTCTATTATGACAAAATCAATACATGGTTTTTAGGATAACTAACTCAAGCATATAATGCTTATTTTAAGTAATCCTGGTATGTACATAACAAAATTTAACATGATGGCGGACAAAATACATTTACTCATTTAATATGACTTTTGAAATAATATAATAACATTGTTGTTTTCTATACTCACTTCGAAACTTTGAAGAATTTCTTCGGTTTCTGCAACCAGCTGGAATCCAGAAACCTACTGCGTGATGATTTCTTCTTGTCGTCACTGGAAGCTGCCGTTGCCGAGGCTGCTGCCGCTGCTGCTGCGGCGTCTCCCTCAGAGCTAGTAGAGGCGGGGCGCGGCTTGTCACTGGCCCCTCCCTCCGCTCCGCCCCCCGGGGAGGGGGTGAGAGACTCGGCGCTTTGCGGTCGTCGTGACATGGCCTCCTGCGGCTGAGTCCGGCGAGAGACGCCCAGGTCAAAAGACATGGACTGTTTGCACAGCACCCCTATCGTCTCCATCTTCTCCTTGATGCCCTTCCGTTCCTGCGACTTGGGCGAGGAGGGGAGCTTCAGTGCCCCCGAGGACTGAGATGAGGAGGAAGCGGAGGAGGAGTTTTTGGCTTTGGAGCAGGCTGACGACTTGCAGCACAGCGTGTTCTTGCTTTTAGTGGAGGAGGAGGGAGAGATCTTCTGCCCCTTGCTCGCACGTATACTCAGGAGGGTGGGGTCGAGGAACTCTTCAGCGATCTGTTCGATCGACTCCCCTCCTCCGCTGTCTTGGGCGCGGAGCTGCTGCTGCTGACGAAGCCGCTCGCCTTCCGACACACAGTAGGTGGCGGCCCGCTCCCTGGCCTCTGCCTCGTCACCAGGGTCCTCGCCTGGGTCGAAGGCCAGAGCCGGCATGGACAAGCTTCCTGGGCTTATAGTTGAGTCTGTTTTTTCTGAAGTTGAAGACACCGGCGCCCCCGGCACTGACTCTGCAGGCTGCGAAGCCTTGGTCCTGTCAGAGGCAGCCAGGTCTGAGGCTGAGAGTGTGTGCTGGTCACATGGTCCCTGCCCCCTCCCCTCCCCCTCCCCCTCCAGGCTGAAAGAGCGGGCCAGCTTCTTGCCTTGACCCTCGTTGGTCACGTCCTTCAAGGGCGAGGAGGGGGAGGAGGGGGAAGGGGCAGGAAGAGAGGAAGAAGAAGGAGGATGAGGGTGTTTGCGGCTGGAAGCCGGCGAGTCCACTGAGCCGCTGTGGGAGGAGAGTTTGTGCACGAGCTGGGAGACGAGTTCAGAGCGCCCCGACCTGCCCGGTGATCCCGGGGAGTCTGTACGATGTAAGGACAGCGAGGAACTAGCGCTGGACGAGCCTGGGCTTTTCACTGGCGTTCCTTCCCGCGACAGTTTCTTCACCATGGCCTGCACGTACGTCCTGTCCGACACGTTCTCCTTGTCCTGCGTGGGGCTCACACCAGGCTGCGGGGACCTGACAGGCAAGATAGACATTAACTTATAGTTAAAGGGATATAACACAAACAAAGAAATATATATATACATGTTTTTTTGTACCTTTGTGGAGCTGCGAGAGCCGGACGAACATTCAAGAGATAGACATAAAATATTACACAGGCATATAAATAGACTTTTTCTCCTTGTCCTGTGTAGGGATCACACCGGGTTGTGGGGACCTGATACAGACGTAGACATTGACTTATACACAAGTATTACTTTGATAGACAAATACACACTCCCCACCTCACGTCTACAAAACAATATAGACACAGGCATAAACATAGAGACATGGACACAAACGACGACAAATACATATACCGGTACATGCAGACATAGACAGAGGCAGGTACAGACAAAATATTATAGATATAGTATCAGGAATAATCATAAGCAATTCGGACAAGTTGTGTATTAGAATGAAACAGAATCTCTAATTGGTCAAAACTCATTTAAAATGACCAAGTATTGTTGAACACCATCCTCTGTCAACTTGCTTTGCTCCGTTGGGCTTTGATGAGGCTGTCAGTCGTCAAAACCGACCTCGATAATTCAATGCACCAATATAAATATTCAATCATTCAAAATATCATGTGTAACATAATTTTACAAGAAAGAAAATCCTACCTGGCAGGTAGGTAGCGATTCATGATGCGCGTGGCGTATATGGAATGTCCGCTGCGGTAACGTTGGCTTTCTTGCAGGAGCTCCGCCGCCGGTTTCAAGCGACGCACACGGGACACGAGCCCGACGCGTGGCAGATGTAGCGTCGGGCTGGGCGTTTTGCGGAACTCGATCTTTCGCTCCTCAGTCTCGCACACCGTCGCTCGCTTCTCGAACTTCTGGATGACCTCGCGTAGAGGGGCCGCGGCATGCGCGCTGCTGTCGGGCTCCGTCCCCTCCATGTCCCCCACGCTTTTGGAGCGAGGGGCGGTGGAGGGGGAGGTGTGAGGATGGGGCGGGGGTTTCCCGCTGTCCCCTTTGTGGGCGGTTTTGGGGGATGCGAGTCTCTCCTTCTTCTTCTCTCTCTCCTCCTGCTGTCGACGAAGGTACTTCTGCCGTGAGACTGGACTCCTCACGGTTTTGGGAGGGGGCTGATGTCCGATATCTACACCGCCAGCCGGACCCGAGGGGGAGGGAGGAGAGGGGGGTCCTCCTCCTCTCCCTCTTCCCCCAGGCGGGCCGCTGGCTTGCGGGTCTAGGTCTGTGGATTGTGTACACTCCATCACAGCTCGTGTTTGGGAATAGTTATCGTCGGCTTGAGAGGCGGACTTGGCGGGCGAGGAGGGGGAAGCCTCCCCGACACCCGCGGCGTCCTGCCTCTCTGGAATGGGTTTAGCGGGGGTCTCAGTGTCTGCTGATTGCACGTGCCTGGCTGTCACTGGTGAGGTGGCCGAGGCGCTGCTGGCGGAGGTCTGGGCGAGCAGAGTGGGAGACCCCGTCTCCACTTTGCTGGCACCGGACGTCGCCGCCGCTGCTGCCGACGTCGTCGTGGTCGTTGTCGACGTCGGCGCTGTCATTTGGGTTCCCGATGTTGCTGGTCTGGATGACGCAGGAGCAGGAGTTGCTGCCCCTGTCAAAACGGGAGCTGGAGTTCTGTCCCCTTGTTGCTCCCCGGGCCGTCGCTGCTCGGCGACCGCTGCTGTTCCGTTGCTGGTGCTTGTGGATGTTGTTGAGGCAGCGGGGGAGGTGAGGTACTGCTCCCGATGGTCGGTGGATTTCTCGGGGGTGGGGGCGGTCATGGTGATGATGGGGCAGGAGGCGGAGGGGGTGATCTGACCCCCGGCCACAGGTCCCCCTGCCTGCCCTCCGGCCGCAACTACTCTCGGCGTAGGAATGCTAGCATTTTCATCTGCAATGAGTTAATACAAATACGATGTAATAATTGTGTAAATATTATGCATACATGCAAATAATACAAATTATGTAAATATGCAAATTTGGCAAATACGCAAATATATCAAATATGCAAATGTTATACAGTTATAACAAGTACGCATAATAATATTAAACTAAGCGAGTAAATACGGAATTTCTGCAAAGAAGGTTAGAATGAATAACATTTTGCTGAAACATCTACATTAAAATGTTGCCAAGATTGAACACATATGACTAGTTTTAAGTGATACGGGTTGAAATTCTAAATATATCTGGCAACATTTGTGTAACAACCAGCATTATTACTATCATAACCGAAACACGTCTATAATGGTTAAAATTACACAACCATGGCTGTCATGATTACATTGACAAAATTACAATTGCAATTGGCAAAATTTTAAAGCAACACCAGCTTGATGAGATTTGTTCCGTTTGTGTGTGTGTCCTGAAAACATACTAGAAAAGTGTGAAATAGCATTTCACACCTTTCTTTACAATTCTCACAAATTTGACTTTTGCACCACTGCAAAACGATGAAGGGGGTTAACAATGAAGGGATTACAACTGGAATCATATGAAATAACAGGAGAGAAAAACTTGGTATGCCTGCTATGACTGCAATAGGTCTACGAGCAGTAACGCAATATTCCACATGATATTAAAACTTACATCCAAACACCAAAGAATAAGAATAAAACGTGTTAAAAAAACAACTAAAATCACAACTAATCTAATAGATTCTTGTTACAACATACATTTCGATTTCATGTAAGGTGCGAAACATGTACTTTTAGCTAACAAAGATCGATGTACATGTGAGCGCTTGGCCATGTTTCAAAAGAATATTGTGACCCTCCACCACGGAATGAGTCGCATGTCACCTTTGCATGATTTTCATATTTGTACATTTTCCTAAAGAGTTTTTTATGCTCTATCCAGTGGTGCAAACCGTTTTAGAAAAAAAAGCAAACACTGTTTGAGTTATAAGCTTGTGACTAAGGTGACCCTTACACTGTTACCAGACACTCCCCGGACTTATATTAAGCCTAGCGCAGAACCGCGCGCGGTGACATGCGACTCATTTCGTGGTGGAGGGTCACAATTATAGAGAAGTTCTAAATATGATAACATCAGTTGAAAGCTGCGTTTATCAAACCTGGAAAATATGAATCGATAGAAGCCATGAAAAGATGAGAGCAAAGCAAATTGCACACACGTCACACCTGACAACAATAAAACTGACAACATGCAGAAAACCTGACTTCATAAACAGTATTTTTTTCCAGACCCAGACGGCTGAGAGAGAGAGAGAGAGTGAGAAAGAGAGAAAGAGAGAGAGAGAGAGAGAGAGAGAGAGAGAGAGAGAGAGAGAGAGAGAGAGAGAGAGAGAGAGAGAGAGAGAGAGAGAGAGAGAGAGAAACCAAGATCCAGAGAGAGACAGACATAGACAGACAGAAAGAGCACTACACAGCCCCCTTCCAGACACAATCTCCAGAAGATAAACACACTCGCAGAATGCCAACAAACGGGGCGCCTGTCGGCACACACGACTTGAAAGATATCGATGTGGAAGAAAAAAATGCACACCTTTTTTACCTGCGTCTTCTCCTTGCCTTTTCCTGAAGATTGGCAGCGTGACAAAAATAGCATGCAGCGTTTACTTTCGTGCAATCTTCACCCCAGGGGAAAAACAGCGCAGTTTGTAAACAGTCAAACAAGAAATTCAGGCTGATTTTTTGTGTGGTGTTATTTCATGATGAGTGAGACGAGAAAGGCAGAAGGAGACAAAAGGAGATAAGGGACACAAAAAAAATATGTTAGAAAATGCGCCACCTGATTGGCTCAGAGTCGTGTGAAATGCGTGCACCAAAACAAGTCGAGAATTTTTCTTAGGTAATGCTTGCATGCTGTTCAAACATTGAAATTGTTTCACAGGTCATTTAGACTTTTAATTCAATCAAAAGAATAGAAATCAACTTGAAAAAGGAGGATTATTTTGCAATACTTGCCAAAACGCGACTTTTTGTTATCACTTTTCAATAGTATAACGTTTCTGGAGGCAGTTAGTATTAATCGGTTTAACTGAGGACCCAACCAAGGAGGTTAAAGCAGAACGACACACTGTGGCGTCTGTTGTGTTTCTGTACACATTCCAGGTCTTCATGAATATAAATAACTTTTCTTTCACACCCAACTTTTCTTTCACACCCCCCATTTTTACATTTAGTCAAGTTTTGACTAAATGTTTTAACGTAGGGGGGGAATCGAGACGAGGGTGTGGTGTATGTGTGTGCGTGTGTGTGTGTAGAGCGTTTCAGACTAAACTACTGGACCGATCTTTATGAAATTTGACATTAGAGTTCCTGGGAATGATATCCCCGGACGTTTTTTTCTTTTTTTCGATAGATGTCTTTGATGACGTCATATCCGGCTTTTTGTAAAAGTTGAGGCGGCACTGTCACACCCTCATTTTTCAATCAAATTGATTGAAATTTTGGCCAAGCAATCTTCGACGAAGGCCGGACTTCGGTATTGCATTTCAGTTTGGTGGCTTAAAAATTAATTAATGACTTTGGTCATTAAAAATCTGAAAATTGTAAAAAAAACACATTTTTTATAAAACGATCCAAATTTATGTTCATCTTATTCTTTATCATGTTCTGATTCCAAAAACATATAAATATGTTATATTTGGATTAAAAACAAGCTCTGAAAATTAAAAATATAAAAATTATGATCAAAATTAAATTTCCGAAATCGTTTCAAAAACTATTTCATCTTATTCCTTGTCGGTTCCTGATTCCAAAAATATATAGATATGATAATGTTTCGATTAAAAACACGCTCAGAAAGTTAAAACGAAGAGAGGTACAGTAAAGCGTGCTATGAAGCACAGCGCAACCGCTGCCGAGCCAAACAGGCTCGTCACTTTCACTGCCTTTTGCACTAGCGGCGGACTACGTTCAGTTTCATTCTGTGAGTTCCACAGCTTGACTAAATGTAGTAATTTCGCCTTACGCGACTTGTTGTTCTTGCATATGGCACATTTTGCAAGCAGAAGGGTAAAGCCATACAGTTTTGTTTACATCCTACATTGTGAGTCTTCACTTCAGTTGAAACCTGCATGACAAGCTTACGTCCTCAAAGCACGCACCTAATTGTTATCATGCAATCATGCACCCAAATTAGTGCTTACTATTGATCGCCTTGTTACCCTTCTGATTAGTAACATTTTGTGGGTTAATAAAGAACGTTCTTTCCATCAAACAGTACACTACTTTTCGCCAAGCTGTCAATTCAAACTCAGCAGTGTGACGTACCTGTGACGTGATGAATGTCGTCATGCTTGGCGCTGTGCTTGGCCTTGCTGGAGGAAGGAGGGGGGAAGGGCTGAACAGGAGGATCTCGGTCCTGCATGCTAATGTTACGTAACAACGGCGGGCGAACCTGGCCGTCTCCCTGTAGACAAAGAAAAATGACTACAATTACTGAGAGTTGATACTAAGTTGATGATTTCTGACGTTACTCCTTGGTCTCGCAGGTAAAAACGTCACCTGTAAGATAGCTGTTACTCCGCTAGTGTAGGTGATCTATATTTCAAAATGCATTTTAAAACTTACCTATTTTCAGTCAAGGGCTTTAAATGAAGACATGAACGTGAAAGGACACACTATGTGCAGAGAATTTGCTCCTCTGCCGTATGTGTGTGTACCGACTCAAGGTTGACGTGTGATGCAGACTTCATCACGAGCTGTCTACCAAGAACTCCCAACTCTGTTTTGTATCCCTAATAAAACGACATGAAGGCACCCACCTGTCCCAAGAAAGTGTTCAACCTGGTACCTAGCACCTGTCGTGGGGAGTAATTTTCTCGTGTTATGGAGAAGTAATTGTTTCGTGAGGGGAGTAACATTTTCGTACGAAATATTTACTCGGGAGTACATATTTGGTGGGAGTAATGTAATCGTGCTTCACCGGGACGGACACGGATCAACTTTACGTTACGGTATCCCTTGTCACTGCAGTGGCACGTAAAAGACCTCGGTCATTCTGCCAATAGTGCAGCTGGCTGATTACACATTAATACAAACTCATCTGGGTAGCGCGACTATTGTTGCTGCTAGCTTTCCACTAGGAACCCGAATAATACAACAATGGGTTAATAAATCAAATTAAAGTAAAGTTAATGAAAAGAACTGACATTGAAATGAAATTGAAATGATATGAAATTGAAATGAAATTGAAATATGAAATTGAAATATAAAATTGAAATATGAAATTGAAATGAAATGAAAACGAAGACACTCACCTGTCCAGAGAAAGTGTTCCACCTGCGCAAGGTGCCGTGTCGCTTGGCCTCCCTGTACTGATAGAGCTCGGTCTCGCGGCGTGTGATGTGTGCCTGCAGCAAGACGTTGTTGACCTCCTGCAGCAACAGCTGGCGCTTGATCAGCATGATCTCCTTGTTCCGCTCCAGCTGGCTCACTCTCAGGTTGTTCATCTGCCACGAAAAACACGGAAAGAAACATGATATTAATATAAGGGTAATGCCACTGTCATTTCTCATATTTGAGATATTAAATATAATTTGATTTGATGTGATTTGATTCTAACGTTGCTTGATTGCTTGGCTTGATGTATTGCTTTCTTGCCAACTATTGTCAGTTATAAGGAGCAAAGGACATAGAACTAAATACCAAAAGTGAAAAAGGCCTCAGGCAAGTAAACTATATTGTATCGATTTTTCTTTAGAGCAATCCAAATGTCCCGCTCTAAATTTACGTCTGACGATATGCATGACTTATGGCACCACCCTGTATAATTATGCAATCGTCGTTTAGACACAATCCAAGTCATCACCAACCTGCACTTGCAGTTTCATGGCGTGGCTGTACACGTTCTCGAAGTTGTGCATCGCCGTGGTCTTTTGGGTTTGCTCTTCTGCACAACGAAACGCATTTTCAATCATGAGAAGTTAATCACCAAGTGGACCCCAAAACAGCAAGAAGCGCAAACACAAAATTACGAGTCATATGAAGCTATGAGGAAATATTTTGTTTGAATAGTGATATACATACCTTGAGAACATGCAAAACGCAAGCAAGCACGCGCGCACACACACACGCGCACGAACACACGCGCGCGCCCACACACACACGCGCACACACACACACACATACACACACACACACACCCACACACACACACACACACACAGATGACAGGCAGAGCAGAATGATGATCCTCTACATCCACACAAATGCTGAGGTATGTTACCCTCACTAAAATAACATATAAATAACATTACATTTTAGTGTCAGATGACAAAACAGAGAAAGCAAAATTCACAAAAAAAGATTAAGACAACAGGTCAACCTTGTTAATTTCGCGTTAAGAAAGTGTTAAGAATCACGTTTTGAGTTCATTTCAACGGTTAAAATAAAACGTATTACATTTTTCTCATTGTAATCACACTGGCCCAAAGTACAGCCTGCATACGCAATAGTTGAGAGTTTCAAATCGAGAGAAATACTCACAATTTTCCAAAGCATTATAGCATCAACCACCAAAGCTTGCTTGCAGAAGACAAGACCAAAGTCAGCGTGTTAGACAACTGCAGTTAATGTAACATCATCATCGACATCGTATTAGCATCCACCAATAGAACAAGATCTAAGGCGCTTGACCCCAGGGATTAAGACACATACCAAACAACATCTCTAACACAGGTAGAAGACTTGACTGAGGAACACTCGGAATACATACTGCAATCGCCATAGATGTAAACAGTGGTCTTGAACTAGCTAGGGGCAGAAAACAGTGGAGTATTTTGAAGGATTGGAAGGTAAATACAGTCACTAGCGCATATAATACAGGATAAACAATTGTGCTTATCTGGGGAGTTTGACTTTACAACAAGGGGGACAACTCTGCTACGATTTCCTGGCAACAACTCTTCAAACATCTTCAGGGGCGCCTAAAGAAGGAGAGCTATATTCATAAAGCGCCTATACAAAAGGAGAGCTATTTATAAGAAATCTGTAAGAGGAAATGACAGGGCAGCTGCCTACTTCCAAACAACATAGTTAGTTAGTTAGCTGTTGCTTTTTGGGTCCAGCCGACCATTTAGGCCAAATCAGGACCCCCCACACAACATAGAAAACCCTGAAAGGAAGTACACTTGAACTACTTTAAAGAGGGAGAGAGATGAGCTTGTATGGGTTATCACGATCACTCAGACACCATTCTGGAACTTATCAAACCCACAAGACCTACACACAGGGACCAAACACTCATCTTGGCATCCCTCACAACACAACCCCCAACAAGACGCACTCAGGCACCACTCTGGAACTTTTTTTTTTTATCCCAAACACCTACACACAGAGACCAACACTCTTCTCGACACCCATGACAGCACAAAATCTCAACAAGACGCACTCAGACACTTCTCTGGAACTTATCCAACCTACAAAACCGACACACAGGGACCAACACCCTTCTTGACACATATGACAGCACAAAACCCCAACACGACGCACTAGCAGCAAGATAAGGCGCAGGCAGGCTGGTAGCTCAGTTTAGTGTAATTCAATCTCATGCTGGTGTTAAACGTCCAGAACACGACAATTAAGATGATCAGCTCAACACGGTGCTGTTTAACGAGGTTGACCTGTAGACCGCTGCGACGTCAGCGGCGGTGCTGACGGTGGTGGTGGTGGTGGCGGTGGGAGGGAGGTGGGGGCGGAGGGTTCTTTGGGCGAGGACTCACTGGAGTGGGCGACCTGCACCAGCATGCCTTTCATCTGGTCAACCATGTCCACCAGCTCCTGACTCACCACCTCCTCGCTCTCCATGCTCTGCCACTTGCCGATCTGATAGAAGAGAAGAAACAAAGCGGTTAACGTATTTGCAGAGTCATACTGATACAAGTATAATATGAGAAACACCTGCCACCACCTGCTCCGCAGAAACACAAGCATACAGCTAGTCACCTCCATTGGCTCGGTCAGTCATCTGAAGCCGCTTTTTTGTCAGCATGATGGCCGCATCTAATAGTTCTAATAGCTAGCTATACAAATCCCCCTTCACCCTCCCTGCTGTCCCAGCGTCTTTTATGAGCACACTCCTTTCCTCTTACGTTCTCCACTGCCATCCACCACCTCAGCATCTGGTGAGCACACTTCAGTACCCACAGCAGCACTCTTCATGGACTATGTCAGCTGGTCCTTAGCCTTCTCCATGGGCACAAGATTCTCCTTCAGTATCTACACTTTGCTTTCCAGCCACCATCACATTTCCAATTTTCCTCATTCCCTTTGCTGCTCCCAAAACGCCCCCCGCCCTATTGGCTTTCTTTTTTCCCAATGATGAAAATCAGGTCACTCACAGCAGCGCTCTCCATGGACTCTGCCAGCTGATCTCCAGCGTCCTCCATCAGGACGATCTTCTCCTCCAGCTCCCTAACTGTACTCTCTAGCTCACTCCCCCCTTCCTTGCCCCCCCCACACACACACACACACGATCACACACACACGTCAACTCACAGCAGCGCTCTCCATGGATTCTGCCAGCTGATCTCCAGCGTCCTCCATCAACACGATCTTCTCCTCCAGCTCCCTGACTGTACTCTCCAGCTCCCCTACCTTACCCGCCCTAATAATCCCCCCCCCCACACTACACACACTCTCATCCCCTCTTCTTTCTACCCTCCACTTCACACACACGTCAACTCACAGCAGCGCTCTCCATGGACTCTGCCAGCTGATCTCCAGCGTCCTCCATCAGGACGATCTTCTCCTCCAGCTCCCTGACTGTGCTCTCCAGCTCCCCAACCTCCAGCTGTACCGGTGTCGTCATCACGCCAGACTCCAGCTCCCGCTTGAAGCGAGCTGTCGTGAAAGGCATGTTGACATTTGTTTGCACTGTTTTCAATATTCTCCTTAGTTTAGCCCAAAGTTGACTTCGTGATGTACAAAAAAAGTTTAAAATAAAAGGTGGCAACGCTTCGTGCTGAGAGCTTCGTGAAGGAGACTTCGCGAAATCGACTTCGCCCAAGTAATATCAGGCTTTTATGGTATATAGCTACTCCTACCATTGTCTATTGATGAATTAGGGGGAAAGGTTTATGTTTGAGTTTCATTACACGATGCTATATTACACAATGTAATATAAAAAGAGTGGAACAAGTCATGGATGTCCGCCTTTCAATACAATTAATCTATGTGAAATGGAAATTATCATGACTAGATGTTTTGTGTAGAGTAAGTTCAAATTGTTATGCAAGAGCATCAGTATGCGATTACCTATGGTCAAAGTAAACACAGTCGATTACGAGCATCCTTAAAAGAACATCTTCCGCTCAGGTTAGGGAACATAGTCGTGCATGAGCATCATCATAGCCTTCAACGTAATCATTAAACCATAGTGCATGCGGTTTTAAAAGCTATGAGTGCGCATAACACTGCCCCTGTTTTAACTTATAACAATTGTCGTGGTCGTAGAGAGAGAAACATGAAGTTCTGGTGGCAACCTCACTTGAGCTGGCTTTTATTGGCACAAACCCGCCCAAAGGAGGAGAATTTCAAGCCCTTATGATTTGTTTTCTTTGGACTGGCTCTTTGCAAAAAAAGAAAAGAAATAAAAGAAGAAAAAAAAACCACCAACAAAACCCACACACCACCACCAAAGAATACACCCTACAAAAAACACACTAAAAAAAAAAAAAGCCCAGCTCCTTAAAATGGAGACCACGATGACGTGTGCTCACGTGACTTACCCATTTCCGCTGCGTGTTCCTGCCTGACCTTGTCCAACTTGCTGTTGAGTTTGGACACCTCCTCCTGCAGCGTGGCGTACTCATGTTCCTTGCGTTGCACTTCCTTTAGTAGCTGGGCATTGGCTCGCTCCAAGCTTCAACACAATCACATCATACCATTGACAAATCATCGGCTCGCTCCAAGCTTCAACACAATCACATCATACCATTGACAAATCATCGGAATTTATTCAAGATGAGCTTAGGGTGTACAGTCGAACCTGTCTTAAACAACCTCCCAAAGGATCAACTAAAAGTGGTCTTTAAAAAGTGAATTATTAGTAAATAAAATAGGGCGGGGATGTAGCTCAGTCGGTAGCACGCTGGATTTGTATCCAGTTGGCCGCTGTCAGCGTGAGTTCGTCCCCACGTTCGGCGAGAGATTTATTTCTCAGAGTCAACTTTGTGTGCAGACTCTCCTCGGTGTCCGAACACCCCCGTGTGTACACGCAAGCACAAGACCAAGTGCGCACGAAAAAAATCCTGTAATCCATGTCAGAGTTCGGTGGGTTATAGAAACACGAAAATACCCAGCATGCTTCCTCCGAAAGCGGCGTATGGCTGCCTAAATGGCGGGGTAAAAACGGTCATACACGTAAAAGCCGTGGGAGTTTCAGCCCATGAACGAACAAACAAACAAAGTAAATAAAATAAACGTTTACTTTCAAAAAGCCGCTTAAAACAAAACAATCTCAACGGATCAAAGAAAAAAGGAAGGGAAGACAGATAGACGTCCACCACCCCTGTTCTTAAATAACAGCAATTTTGTCTATGCAGTAATGGCTGCACCGGCGATTCCGACAAAGCAGAAAGAAAAGCCTTGGAATGGTGCTTTAATCAAAGGTTCCAATCAATGGTAATTGGGGTCAGCCTCCAAGAGCAGTGGGCTGGTGCCAGATTAAGTGTACACCTGCTGTTAAAGCTCACCTGTGCACCCCCCCTCCCCCCTCATTCATCTCTTGCTCAGACGCTTATCCACTTGAAAGCTCCTCCTGTATCCTCCGAAACAAAACGTGCACTGAATAGGCCCTGACAGGTTTTATCTCGCAAAGTGTAAACATTAGAAATACATCAAGAAAGCCACAGGAGTTAAATCGTATGTGCATGAGGCTTTCAATAAGTTAATCCAAAACTGCTGTTTTTAAATTCTTTTTTCTTTCTTTTCGCCACCTTTTTACTCAAGACTTTATGCAAAGTGTACGTATTTTGTTGTAATTTCATCATGAGCGCACAATCAGTTTAGCTCCGAGCTTTTCTGTGTGGAATGTATTGTCAAACCTCCTAGTTAACTATCAGTATGCAAACAGAAAACGTCAAACACTTTTCAGCAGCGGAATGCAGCGTTTTCAGTTTATATTATGATTCAACACACATCTTCTCTTCCAGGCTTTCAGATCTAGAGTTCATAGTGAAATGTGCCAGTTTACCATCTCAGTTCAAGAAAACTGCTAAACAATTCTATGCAGCAGAATGTATGATGGGACTGATGCTGGATTACTCTCAGGGATACCTGTTTGGGATCATGGCTTTAATAGCGTATATATGTCGTGCCCAAATGCCAAGGGAGAAGAAAGAAAGGAAGAAAGGTAGAAAGTAAAGAAGCAAAGAAAGAAAGAAAGAAAGAAAGAAAGAAAGAAAGAAAGAAAGAAAAACAGAAAGAACGAGGAAAAAAGAATGAAAGAAAGAAGAAAGAAAGACAGAAAGAGAAAGAAAGAAAGAAAGAAAGAAAGAAAGAAAGAAGAAAGAAATACAGAGAGAAAGACAGAATGAAAGAATGAAAGAAAGAAAGAAAAATAAGGGAAAGAAATACAAAACAAAAGGTAGAAAGAAAGAACAAGTCGCGTAAGGCGAAATTACTACATTTAGTCAAGCTGTGGAACTCACAGAATGAAACTGAACGTAGTCCGCCGCTAGTGCAAAAGGCAGTGAAAGTGACGAGCCTGTTTGGCGCGGTAGCGGTTGCGCTGTGCTTCATAGCACGCTTTACTGTACCTCTCTTCGTTTTAACTTTCTGAGCGTGTTTTTAATCCAAACATATCATATCTATATGTTTTTGGAATCAGGAACCGACAAGAAATAAGATGAAATAGTTTTTAAAACGATTTCGGAAATTTAATTTTGATCATAATTTTTATATTTTTAATTTTCAGAGCTTGTTTTTAATCCAAATATAACATATTTATATGTTTTTGGAATCAGAAAATGATGAAGAATACGATGAACGTAAATTTGGATCGTTTTATAAACAAAACATTTTTTTTTACAATTTTCAGAGTTTTAATGACCAAAGTCATTAATTAATTTTTAAGCCACCAAACTGAAATGCAATACCGAAGTCCGGCCTTCGCCGAAGATTGCTTGGCCAAAATTTCAATCAATTTGATTGAAAAATGAGGGTGTGACAGTGCCGCCTCAACTTTTACATCAAAGACATTTATCGAAAAACAAAAAAAATGTCTGGGGATATCATTCCCAGGAACTCTGTCAAATTTCATAAAGATCGGTCCAGTAGTTTAGTCTGAATCGCTCTACACACACACAGACACACACACGCACACACACACACACACACACTCACACACACACACACACACACACATACACCACGACCCTCGTCTCGATTCCCCCTCTATGTTAAAACATTAGTCAAAACTTGACTAAATGTAAAAAAGAGAAAAAAAGGCACAAAAAAACAAAAGAAAAAACAAAAGACGAAAAATGAAAGAAAGAATTATGAATACAATTAACTAATTGTGGTTAGGTGTAGTCTCTTAATTGTGTAGGGGGATGGGACGTCTTGGCATTTAGCCCAAGATAAACATTCGTGGGATGTTTATTTGAAGGATCATCCTCAAGTAACCCACAAACACACTTCACTTTTGAAACGGTCTTTTACTTTAAATCTGACCATCGATGCCCACTGATAAAAGGGGAAAGCACTGGTACTTAAGTTTTGAAGTTGAAAATTCAGGTCCCTTGGTGACTGCTCAAACATTTCAAAACAGGTGGAAGACATTTATGTATTTGCCTACCCGTCCTTTACTGCCAAAGCCATTTCCTTTCCACCTACCCATGATCATAAATCAGTACGGTAAAGGGAAGTTTGTGATGCATGAATGCCCTTTGTTGTCTCACTGCTGACAAGCAATCTCCAGAGAGGTTATAACCTGGCTCCACTTGTCATGTTGGAACCAGACAATGACAAAAACCCATTCACAACTGTCGTTCGAAGTAGTAATAACAGCATCCGCTTTTAGCCAAAGCAGAAGAGCATATATATATATGTATAGTTGGATACCATGGGTTGACAACTCTCGCCATCAGTACCACCTGACCACTGATGAGACACAATAGTGTCGAAACACGTGTCTGGTCTAGGTACAAATACAATGGTCCTCCTCAGGACTAGATTATCTTGCGATACGTCCCCCACAAAGGGACTTTGCTCTGTAAATCTCGGTCCCCCTTGAGGAGGGTCTGATGCTCCCAATAGGCTGTCTGTGAAGGGATACTTATTTCTCTCTCTTTCTCTGCTAAGAGATTTTAACAAATCTCGGAAGAAAGTCTCTGCTGACTTTCAATTGTTTCTTTCATATGCCATTCTGTGTACCTTTCAAGGCAAACATGTTGATTGTTCTGTTTTACCGAAGACAAAACTTATAATTTCATCTATCTGTGTACCTAATCCAAAATCAAAGAGACTGCCAACGTTCCAAAACTCAGAATCAAAAAACAAGAAAGGTAGGTTGTTGGAACGTTTGTTATTGACAAAACAATACATTCACAATGTATTTCACTTTTATGTATTTTTTTTGTCATTACACTTTTGAAATGGTCTTTTACTTTAAGTCTGACCAGCGATGCCTATCGATAAAGGGGAGCGCACTGGTACTTTGAGTTTTAAAGTTGAAAATTTAGTTCCCTTGGCGACTGTATTGTTTTGTATTGTTGAGAATGTATTGTTTTGTCAATAACAAACGTTCCAAAAACCTACCTTTCTTGTTTTTTGATTTATCTTTGTACCTATTCTTTATTTTATTTTGTTTGTATTTATTCATTAAAAAAAAAAGTTGTCTGACGTTTTACTCAGCGATTTTCAATTGCAACCGCAGTTTTCTTTCAACAGCGAATCTTTGCATCTTCGAGTTACACATCTAAGAGTTCTGCCTTCATCTGTATTTGCTGAAGAACGTGTAATCTCGCCCTAAAAATTGTGGCCGTCGCCTTTTTGCCGCCTTGCTTCTTATCAGAAATATACAGTTGTGTTCGTTGTGTTCTACCATAAATGCCCGAGGCCACAGCGTTTTGTGACACAGATCGATAGGGCAGACCTGATAATGCAGCTCTGTGTCTGGGGCCACGACAGCTCATTGGCCCCCAAAACTGCAATTTACGACCCCGCGCGACCTGCAGAAAACCGAGATGACAAGAGGCTGCTGGGATAGCAACATCACGTGGCTGCTGAGCTTCCGGCTTAAAAAAAAGGTGGACAGGAAAGATGGAAGAGAGAGGCTTTGTGGTGGTGACAGCCGTATTGCGTAGCTGAATGGCTTCATTTTTCTGTCTGATGCCTGTGTTCGTCTCTGCTTTTCTTGTCTTCTTTTCTGAGTTAGATTGTTGCAGCGGACGTGTTTTGTTCGCTTCTTCCTTGGTTGTGCAAAGCACGGTTCGATTTGTCTGAACTGAAGCGTGTTTGTTACGGTTTGCAATAGTTAGATTGATGCAACGGACGTTGTTGTTGTGTTGCCTACTTTCTTGGTTGTACAAAGCACTGTTCGATTTGTCTGAACTGAAGCGTGTTTGTTTGTTACAGTTTACAGTTAGATTCCAGTTACATTGTTGTGTTCCCTTCTTCCTTGGTTGTGCAAAGCACGGTTCGATTTGTCTGAACTGATGCGTGTTTGTTTGTTGCAGTTTGCAATAGTTAGATGCAACGGACGTTGTTGTTGTGTTGCCTACTTTCTTGGTTGTGCAAAGCACGGTTCGATTTGTCTGAACTGAAGCGTGTTTGTTTGTTACAGTTTGCAGTTAGATTGATGCAACGGACGTTGATGTTGTGTTGCTTACTTTCTTGGTTGTACAAAGCACAGTTCGATATGTCTGATCTGAAGTGTGTTTATTTGCTACAGTTTGCGGATCGCGCTCTTGTTCGTGGCTCCTGTAATAGCAGGGATACAACTGCAGTATCTTTATGATATCATATAATAACGGAATGACAGAATTACTTACTTCAACAGGGCTCCCCATAGCGCGCGTCCCTGCGTCCTATACGCACAAGAAGCCGAAAACACGTACTAAAAATATATGGAGGGGGTCCCTGGACGCACTAAATTTTAAAAGAGCGGGTCCTAGGACGCACTAAATTTCTTTCATCGTGCGTACCGTAGATGCCATTTTCAGACTGCAATCGACACTTCGCAGTACACTATACGTGACCACAATGTTTTATAAGTACACTGAGACTTTTCGGCTTTTGGACCCTTGGGACCCTCTAAAATACTGCAGTGGGGGTCCATGGACCCTCAAAAATTTAAAAGTGGGGGTCCCGGGACGCACTAGGAGGGGCGTCCGTGGGGAGCACTGTTCAATAAGAAGCAAACTTCAAATCGGGCTTGATTACTCTGCACCAAACATAGGAAGCCATGGTACAACGACCGTGCTTACAGAAACTACAGTTACATTTTGATACTCCAGAAAGAAGGCTAAAACAGAACGTTTTTGAAAGTAAACGAATGATATAAGTTGAAGACACGTCCCTCTTGCAGAATTAGCTTCTCATTAGAGTTTTGTTTTAATGTGTGTTGTTGTTGAAGCGCTCAAGACGAAGTTTTGTTTGTCCTTCCAGAAAAAAAATAACCGCGCACTTACTGAAGGTAAGAAGATAGAACGCCGGCAAAATAACTCAGTCGAACGAAACAAACTGCAGAGTAGAGACAGGCGAATGGAGACAGAAGGGAACAACAATGGCAGGAATCTGAAGCGGATTATCTCCAGGAATCAGTCAAAGACAAAGAAAAGCGCTCTTGAGATTCCAGAGATTTGTGTGGAGCCGTGGCACTTGATGAGTTTCTTTACAGATGTGCGACCTGCTTCTCAAACTCTCTTAGTCTCTCACAGATTCTTGCTGAGTTTAAAATCATGGAACTTAACGAAAGTATGCGGAAACAAACTAGGAAACCGTTCATTTTACTCCGCTGAAAAGCCTAGCAGGACAATACAGTTTTTACTTAAAGAAATATTCAAACAATCATTTTCCAAGAATCTCTCTGTGTCTCTCTGTGTCTGTGTCTCTCTGTCTCTCTCTGTCTCTGTCTCTCTCTGTCTCTCTCTCTCTCTTCCTTTCTGTCTCTTTTTGTCTCTTCTTTTCCCTCTGTGTCTGCCTCTGTCTGTCTATCTCCCTGTCGGTACTCCTGTCTATCTGTTTGTTTGTTTGTCTGTCTATCCGTCTGTATGTCTGTGTGGATAGATGGATGGCTGCATCTCCCTCTCTGTTGCACTTTTTCTCTAGAAAGGGCAGCCACAGACAACCGCCTTAAAGCAACGTTAGCAGGTCAGCAGGGGGTAGAGGAAGCTTTTACATTTCGCTTTCAACGCCTCCCTTGTAAGATACACTTTTAAAAAAAGAGTTAAGGATCGGTTGAAAAAACGGATCTAATTATAAAAAATTGCCAACAAATTAAACATCGACATAATAATTAAAATATTAATGTGTTTGAATTAACAAATGAAGAATGAGTCTTGACCTAGAATTTTGTTTGGCTGGCAGAGTTATTTCCCTTTGTGGGACTTCTCAAAAGCTTCTGCATTTTGGAAGAAAAAGGGTGTTTTTTATAGCCCCATGAAATTTGCGGAATGCATGCCAGAGCAAAAGGCTGTGATGCACGTGCTACAACAGGATCCTGGCTATGAACATCGCTCACCAGCTTGTGATTAAAGGTTGACACGCTGACACAATTATGCACAGTAGCAACATGCCCCCACGAAGAAAACTGCGCGATTTGGATAGAGGAAGAGCAATAGCATGGCTACAAGACGGTGTTGCTGCCAAGCAAGTGGCCCAGAGGCTTGCAGTGGCTCCCTTTGTCGTCATCAGACTAAAACAGAGATTCCACGCAACTGGAAGAGTGCAGGAGCGACAACGTTCTGGTCGGCCCAGAGTCACCACACAAAGAGAGGATCGCTTCATTCAGAGGCAGGCCATGCAACAAAGAATGGCTACGGCAAACAACATTAGGCAACGCCTACAAGCTACCACCAACACTGTTGTTAGTGGTCAGACGATCCGAAACCGCTTACACAACTTTGGCTTGCGTGCAAGGCGTCCAGTCCGTAGAACAACCCTGACTGCTTATCACCGAGCAGCTCACCGAGCCTGGTGCACTCAACATGTGAGGTGGCAACGTCAGCAGCGGGCTCAGGTGTTGTTTACAGATGAGTCCCGCTTTTGCTTGGAACCTGCTGATGGTCGCTTCCGAGTGTGGAGGCATCGCGGAGAGCGCTTCGCAGAAGGCGCTGTTCTGGAACGACAGCGTTTTGGCGGACTGGCTCTGTGATGGTCTGGGGAGGGATCAGCACACGTCTAAGGACACCTCTGTACCATGTAGTGGGCAACTTGACCGGTGTCCGCTACCAGAATGAGATCCTGCAATCCCTGGTCGTTCCAGCCCTCCAAGCGATCGGCCCTCGTGCGATTCTTCAGGATGACAACGCACCTCCCCATCGCTCTGCAGCTGTAAACACCTTCATCCAGCAGGCCAGGGTCAACAGGATGCTGTGGCCAGCCAACAGCCCGGACCTGAACCCCATAGCGTACATGTGGGACGAGCTTTGTCGTCGGGTACAGCAACATCACCCTCCTCCTGCCAATCTGGGTCAACTGCTGCAATGGCTCCAGCAGGAGTGGAATGGAGTTCCCAGAGCATTCATATGCAAACTGATCCACTCCATGCGCCAACGATGTGTTGAATGCCTGGCACACAACGGAGGGCACACGCGTTGTTGACACTTATTGATTCACATTGTTGTGAATTCCATTTTCGAGGGTTGTCACGTTTGACACACTCTAGCTAAATTGTCGCTGCCGCGTTCGATCTTTGCTTTGTTTGTCATTACTTCTTGGTTGTTCAATTATATAATTTTAAAAAAATGAAAGAATTCGGTCTTGTCTGTTTTGTGTGGCGTGCTTGTAAAAAAGTGATTCTTAATTTTGTTTGAAGAGTGTAAGTACAAGCATTCCAACAAAAACAAAAATAGCCCCAGGCTACTGCTTTTTGTTTTAAGAAGGCAAAGTATGCTGAAAAATGGTTGGTCGCAGATTTGAAGACCTTCGTCAATTTCTGGTACCATACAAAACAGAAAGTGTAGATTTTAACTCTACGGAATGTGTTGCCTTTTACTGGTCTCTCTCGCTGAGGTTATAATCTTGGCTGTTTAAAATGTTTCTTCGAGAATTTGGAGTAGAACCTGACAAAAACTTGGAGCCCTTCTTTTCCTTCTCTACGCACAAAATTAACATCAATTCAACACATTCACACGCATGCACGCACTCATACACATGAGAGAGTGCGTGTGAGAGAGCGAGAGAGAGAGAGAGAGAGAGAGAGAGAGAGAGAGAGAGAGAGAGAGAGAGAGAGAGAGAGAGAGAGAGAGAGAGAGAGAGAGATTGATTGATTGATTAAACTTTATTACAGAAGGATGGAGATTTTAGGCGTTGCCTAGTCTTACAATCTGTCCTTGAGAGAGAGAGAGAGAGAGAGAGAGAGAGAGAGAGAGAGAGAGAGAGAGAGAGAGAGAGAGAGAGAGAGAGAGAGAGAGAGAGAGAGAGAGAGAGAGAGAGAGAGAGAGAGAGGGATGGATGGATGGATGTTTTATTGTTCTAATCAATGAGTTGATTTTGACATGAGAGAGTGCGTGTGAGAGAGCGTGAGAGAGCGAGAGCGAGAGAGAGAGAGAGAGAGAGAGAGAGAGAGAGAGACTAGAGAGAGAGAGAGAGAGAGAGCGAGAGAGAGAGCGAGATAGAGAAAGAGAGAGAGAGAGAGAGAGACAGACAGACAGACAGACAGACAGACAGACACACACACACACACACACACACACACATACACAGACTGAGACATACAGAAAGACTAACTAACCTGGCGATGTTGGACTTGGTGAGACTTTCATCCGTCACACTCGTGTTGTCGTCACCGTAACTGACGTCAGACGTCTTCTCCACGGGAGAGCGATCTTCCGGCGACTCGGGAAGACAGGGATGCAAGGTCAAAGGTGGAGGTCGACTGTCTTTCCTCCGGTCACCCTCCTGTCCCTGGTGGGTGCCATCGTGGGTGGGGCCCAAAGAGAAAGATGGCGGAGCGGTCGTAGGTTGTGGAGAAGGAGTACCCGCATCCGAGGACAACCCTTAAAAACAATAGAGTTCAAAATAATACAATAGAACACAATGCAATACAATACAATCTCTGGGTCCAATAATTCAATAGAAAACAACACAATACCATACATTCCTTGGGTCCCATAATGCAATGGAAACAATGCAATGCAATGCAATGCATTCCTTGGGTCCCATATCAAACAATAGACAAAAATGAAATACAATACAATGTGTGGGTCCAATAATTCAACAGAAAACAATACAATACAATACATTTCTTGGGTCCCAAACTATAACAGGAAACAATGCAATACGATACAATCCCTGGGTCTCAACCTCAGTGGGTTCGAAAGTGAAGGTAGGGGAGCTGCAATAGGTTATGGAGGAGAACCCGCCTCAGTGGACAATCCTTAAAACATTAAAGCATTCCATAAGTCCTATCTTGGCTGGTTGGGTGTTGGGTTTTAACGTCCTTTCAATGTATTTGGCTTTGCGGGACCTTTTAAAATGTGCTTCCTGTCATAGTCTGCATGGTGGTATCCGTGTCTGATACTATTTCACATTTAGGTCAATAACAGTAAGATGCGGAGGGTTCTAGATAGCGTGTTTTTTTGTGTGTGGTTTTGTTTACACACTTGAGGGTTACATTTTGATGTCATGTTTTAACGATTACTGTTAACCAATATCGAACCAAGGAAACATTAATCAAACGTTAACTAACCGTGTGTATGATAACTGTGATGCCTTCCAAGGCTAAAACACTAAAATAGAAAATTTTAAGTTCTTGCCTGATTCCGGAATGGCCAGGGATCCTTAATATAACCGTTATCATGCTATTTGTGATGTCCTTTGAGCCAAAAACACCACTGTAAAGTTTAATTAAATCTTGCCTGATTCCGGAATGGCCAGGGGTCCTTTCATCTGTTCCCACTCGTGGAGTTTCTTCTTGAAGTCAGCCGTCACCTTGGATCAAACAGAATATTCATCCAATACTTCAGCATTGTGACATGTGTACAAATATTATACCGTATTCGTAGTTTTGACCAAACATATGGTATTTTACACAGATCGAGACAGCTAGTGGTTGAGGTGAATAATGATTGTCGAGGAGAGAAAAGAAACAAGTCGCATTAAGCAATGTTGAAACATTCAGTCAACCTGCCAGCCTGAAAGTAAAAGATCGACTCTGAAAACCTGTCGAGACCACTAAAACCTGGCTAGCAGAAACCGGTAAACCGGGACGGGTCGAGCTGGTCTCGGCTAAGCATGCCAACATAAGACCACATTTGGAATAAAACTTGACCAAACGTAAAAAGAAAAACAATTTAACAAAAATTGTTACTCAATTCACCTGTAGTTCAAACCACCGCTGGCAATTAATAGACTCACCTTGTACTGGGCCAGTGCGTCCTGGGCGGGGGTGGGTGAGGAGGGGGTAGGGCTGCTGGGGCTGGAAGGTGGTTCGCTGTCAGCCTGACTCAGTCGTCCCTTCATGCGTTCCAGTTTAGCCTGCTTTTCCATGGCGCGTTGTCGCTCCTTCTCGATCCGAACCTTCTCTTTTTCCAGCTTCACCTGGTACAGATTTGAAAAATCGACGGTAGTAACGGTAGTTTGTTGGGTTTTTAACGTCTCTTCAACCTAGCTGGCTATGTGTGATCAGTCAGTGTCAGTGATGATAGATCAGGCATGATCTAACTTCTCGACTGTGGCACGATTCTTTGAGGCGTAATAAAGTGTTCGATGCTAACCAGGTCGTACTGTGTTATATAGGACAGAAAATCATCTATCTACCTTTTAAACATAGAAGAAAAAAACCATGTTTGCACATCAATACCTTAGCTTGCTCTTGACGATTGAAGACGATGCTAATCGTAAATTTAGGTAAAAAATAGTTTTGGTCAAGATCTATTGAGCGACCAACAAAGAAAGAAATTCTTGGGCCGTACAGCGGGGGAAGACGCATGGAACACTTATATCCACCAGTAAACACCCCACTTGATGCCTTGTCTGTTCTCTAAACATTTCACTTTATTTAGAGCGTGAGGCACTATAATGTGAACAGTGTTTTAAACAGTGTTTTAAACACCACCAACATCGAGAATTGTTCTGCTATTTTTCTACAGGCACTTTTTTTGTTTTGTTTCTCAAGGTTTGAAAAATTTCGATTAATGGAAAAACAGTTCAGCAACAATTGCACAAAATATATTTCAAAAACTTCTGATCTATGCATGCATAGTGCTTAGAAATTCAACCGGTAGAGAAATCACACTCAAACTCACCTGTTCTCTTTCCACCTTCTGCATCTCCCTCTCCCTCGCTTTCTCCAATCGATCCCTCTCCTTCTCCTCACGTGACTTTTTGCTGCGGGACTTCTCCTCCTTCTCCTTCCGGCTCCGGTTTTTCTGCTCCATTTCCGGCGTGGTGGGTCTTCGAAACTTCCGGCGCTCCCACTCCGTCAATTTCCGGCTGAAGGATTCGCTGATTCGGCGCTGCGGTATGCAATAAATACAAGGTATGAGAGGAATTTCTTCAAGTTTTTGGTAGTTCTACTCACTGTAATACAAGAGGTGCGGAAAGAACAGAATGGTATCGTCTGAATGTCTGACTGCTTAATTATGGAAATGGTTATCGAAACAAAATGTTATTTATATTATCAAATCTGTAACAATTTTGAAGTCTGAGGCGTCAAATAGTACCGCGTTGGACGAAATACTGTCGACAATGTTTTCATTTCTAGTATGTTTCGATGTCGTAACCAGAAAAAGGATAAAGTGCAGAAGTCTGACCTTGAAACCACATTGCAAATCAGTAAAAGGTCCAATTCTCAAGAGCTTGTAGAGAGAAGCTAACGTATACGACAGAGACAAATAGAAACAATGATAATGCCAGGGTTAAAGTGAATGACAGTAATGTCAATTTATTTTCACGTTTTCACTCTAAATCGAAGTGTTCCACTTTTGAACACATTTCTGAAACAAGCTTGGAACAGTTTGGGACATAGTACATAGTTATACTGGCAACAGTAAAACACAGTCTTCCCTATAGTGCTCAAATGAACGCTTGTGAACATTATGTGTTCATTGTGTGTGCTTCTTTTGCTAATGGGACTATATACTATGACTATGTCGCAAAGTGTTCAAAACTTGTTACAGAAATGTGTTCAAAAGAGGAATACTTCTGTTTAAAAAGCACAAAAGTATGTCGCAAAGTGTTAAAATGTTGTTACAGACATGGGTCCAAAATTTGATACAGACATGTGTTAAAAAGTGGCATACATGTATTTCTGTTAAGAATGCACAAAATGATGTCGCAAAGTGTTCAAAACTTGTTACAGAAATGGACATTTGTTCAAAGTTCTCTGTTTAAAGTGCACACAATTGCCCGAAACATATATACTGACCTGAAGTTCCTCCACGTTTGCAGCGGGCCCCAGCAGTTCTATGGGGGAGAGCTCTGTGGTAGCTGAAGGGGAGATACCAGGACTTGTGCCCTCCGCTCCTCCCAGTGAGACCTCGCCTGACGCTAAGCTTGGGTAGCTTTGTGATGCACCTGGGAAATGGATACAGAATACGAAATACAGAATTGCTGGGAAATGGATACAGAATACGAAATACAGAATTGTTTTTGCCCGAGTTTGTGAATTTAACCCTGACATGTTTATTCAATCCAGCAAGGCACACCAAACCACAAGCACGTATAGACCGAATCAAAGATATACATACACAATGATTATCAACATCATCAATCTATGACTTCCTCTCGTGCCGTTATTCGCAACACACATTTTTGAACACTGGAAAGAAAGTATATTGATTACATAATTTTATTTTAAATTTTATAATATTCAGCGATGTTTTGGGAGGCTGTGAAAGGTCTGTCTCTGAGCTGAGAAACAAAGGGACGTAAGCGCCGAAAAGGCTTACGGCATGTGCAACAAGAGTGAGTGAGAGTTACGCGAAACCAATCTCCCGGCACCTGAGAGAATAACTCCCATTGAAATGAACATGCGACTTTCATCGTCGATGTGTTAAGATTCTGATTCTGAGCTGTACAAAAAAGTTATTGCGGCTGCATCTTCTTGCGACCTTTTGCTTCTGTTTCGAATACGTTCATTTTTTGTTTGTTTGTTAATCTCATAATCATGAAGAGTAGGTAGAGTAAACAACCAAGGAGATGCCAACTTGACAGCATGAGGCGTAAACAAGAAAATAAAAGTCCTTATAATAGTTCAGCAATCCAATGACCAAACAAGAGAGGGGATGGTGTGATGAAACGACGATAAACCGAAATAGTCGATAATAAACAAGACCCGTTTGCAGGCCTGTTCAAACACAATTATCATCAGCAGAACGTCATATTGTTCAATAAATCACCCCAAACATCCCATAACTTCGTTCTTGTCTTCCGTGATTGAGGCTTTCAGCTGATCTATGTAGCAGGGCAGTCTACTACTACATGCAAGCTTTGATTCCCGTGTCGAAAAACTGCTCTTTTTCCACGCGACTGATTATCATACACGACCTTTGCAAGCGATCATCGGTAAATGATCACCAGCACGACAACATTAGCATCTCAAAACACGGTAATCTGAGATTTGTAGCAAGGCTGGCAAAAGACAGAATCGATAGCTTGACTGGCAAGATAATACTAGGGTTGTTGGGGTTAGATTACAAGATTGGACGTGATGGGTGGTTTGTCCGACAGCCTCATAGTGCCGATGATTCTTGGTCACGAGAGTGTAATAACAACGAAAAACATGAATGGTTAGTAAATGGAACAAATAAGTTTTTGACAAAACAAAACATTCACAATTAACTAATCATTCTTGTTTTGTATGGTTTTGAATTTTGGAACGTCCGCAGTCTATTTGTTGTTGTTGTTGTTGTTGTTGTTATAATAATATCTATTTCAAGTAGTTTTCTTGGAACAAACGCTTATGCCACAACATCTGGGTCTCAATTTGACGCATGTTTTCAGGAACAAAGGTCGTAATAATACACATACAAATAAAATATACAAAGTATTGGTTTGTTTGTTTGTTTGTTTGTTTGCTTAACGCCCAGCTGACCACGAAGGGCCATATCAGGGCGGTGCTGCTTTGACATTTAACGTGCGCCACACACAAGACAGAAGTCGCAGCACAGGCTTCATGTCTCACCCAGTCACCTTATTCTGACACCGGACCAACCAGTCCTAGCACTAACCCCATAATGCCAGACGCCAGGCGGAGCAGCCACTAGATTGCCAATTTTAAAGTCTTAGGTATGACCCGGCCGGGGTTCGAACTCACGACCTTCCGATCACGGGGCGGACGCCTTACCACCAGGCCAACCGTGCCGGTCAAAGTATTGGTAAAGCGTCCTGTCAGAACCAGCATATTGACTTTAGCTGTCTCATATCATGAAAAGCATCCGTCGTGAATGTAACTTTTACTCTCTGATTCAATCACAAGCAGAAGAATTTGCAAGGATTTTACAAATAAGTAAAGACACAAAACTCCTCAGACATTACTTTCCCTTCTGTGCAAAAACATCTTACCTTGACAGCTTTCCTCAATTTACTGTTGCCCCACAAAAACACCACACCACCCATAAATCTGTCCTTTTCAAGGCTTCTGCTCAAACAACAAGAAAACTAAAACACAAAAACTCCATTTTACAAGTCCAAGTAAAAGGCCGTAAGTCATGCCTCACCTTTAGATCTTGGCCTGTCAGCCTCCAAATTCTGTGAAGATAGGAGCTCCTGTGTTTCGGCGCCAAAGCTGTCTACGCCTGGAACCTCGCCTTCAGTCTCTGTAGTTGTAGCTGAAACACAGAGAAAGGAAACCCTTTGAGTTATGCATTCATGTTGCTGGAACACAGCGATAATCAACTCCCCAAGTTATGTATCCTTGTCGCTCAAACACAGAGAGCAAGTAAACCTTTTGAGTTATGCATCCTTGTAGCTCAAACACAGAACAAGTAAACCTTTTGAGTTACGCATCATTGTAGCTCAAACACAGAACAAGTAAACCTTTTGAGTTACGCATCATTGTAGCTCAAACACAGAGCAAGGAAAACCCTTTGAGTTATGCATTCTTGTAGCTCAAACACAGGGCAAGGAAAACCCTTTGAGTTATGCATCCTTTTAGCTCAAACCCGGAACAAAATAAACATTTTGTTATGCTCAGCTGTCATTCGCCGTCAGAAACCCCTAATACCTGTCCTACTCATGTAGGTATGAACATGTCGGAAAATATTTTCGCACGTGAAAACCGCGATCGTTGTCACTGTGCGGTTGTATATGATGAGCATGAAGATTTAGAGGCTCTAACGACACTGACTTGACGTTATTGGCTTTGAACAGAATCATTTGATAAGAGAGAGAAGAGAATAACGAGGACGATGAATAAGTTTATGACGCTGATGATAATATTACTGACAATGACGTTGTTGATGATGACGACGACGAAGACTATGGCGATGATGATGGTGATGATGATGGCGACGACGATGACAATAATGTTCAAGATGAAGGTAATGATGAAGATATTGATAATGATGATCGTGATTATAATGCCGCTACTGCTTATAATGATAATGATGAAGTACCACGCAAAGTAGCACATGACAATAAGAGCAACGAAGATCATTTTAAAAATGTGTTCCTACAAAGCAATTAGGTACTCTTCACAAAAACGCGAGTATGAAGATGAGACTGCAGAATTCAAAATGGCCCATAAATATGTGTTTTTGAGAACGGAAACGTTATCGACAAGTTTGATAAAAGAAACAGCAGCCGCATTTAACTCATGCATAGACATCATTATACTTTCAAACACCCAGATCCTTGACTTACGCGGAAAAGATTAAGCAAGAGATGCAATGAAAACAGAGCCTACTGTGTGAATATCACATTGACTCATATGAAACTGTTGTGCATGAAACGATAGCAACTTACAGAAGTAGAAATTTATTTCATAACACTTCAAGATAGCTAGAAAACTGAATCACCCGTTAAAACGGCATTATTTAGATTAAGCCCCGTCTGAGCTTCGTCGGAACATACAAAATGTTTCTTTCTTTCTTTATTTGGTGTTTAACGTCGTTTTCAACCACGAAGGTTATATCGCGACGAATACAAAATGTGTACTCTTCTTTTAGAAAAGCTCGTCATTTAATTTCAACGATATCTGGAATATGCCTTGGATATAATATTATAAGTTCCATTTCTCGTAGTTTACCGAGGCAAACAGTTCATCGTGATTTTTTTCTTTTGTTTTCTTAAGGCTAAGTAACCTTGACAAATTCAAGTGAAAAAAGACAATTCTTGTCTGATTCTGCTGCAGAAAGATAAACCAAAATGCCCAACCAAGAAGGACTGTTAGTACGCTATTAATGAAAGCACCGTCTGAAGGCAAACCAGCGGAAGTAACAAATGCACCACATATAAACCAAGAGCAAGGAATCTCCGTCGATACACATTCTAATCACAGTGCTCCACGAAGAAAACTTTCGTCAACCTGCGACATTAATCACAAACCTTATAACAGTGCTTTAACGCACGATTTTGACAACGCTGGATCAAAACCCAAAACGAAAGCCAAACACTGGAACAAATCACCAACGCAAAATCACGAAGAATGCCAAGAGACTTTTTTGTCTGAGGAAGTGACTAACCAAGGAAGTCTTATCGCCAACCATTCTAAGAACGGCAGCCAGGCCTTGTGATGCCCAAAAGGCAGTCAGACAAAAAATGAAGGAAGAAAGAAAAAGGGAGATTAAAAGGAAGGAAAGAAGAAAGAAAAAACGCCATTTTAAATCTCTCGTCTCCAGCAGGGAGCGTGACACGTCCTTTCTCCTGACTCGCCAAATAAACTGGGAAGCCATTTTCTTTCAGCCATGTTATTTCTTGGCTTTGCCCCCTCATCACTCGCTTTCCTCATTTTTACCTGGCATCAAGCTCCTGCCTCCCCACCCCCTCCCTCCCTCCCTTCAAAGGCACAACCCTTCAAGTGAAAACTCACCATTGTGTGGCTCACCATCTAAGATTTGTCCAGGCGGCTTTTACAAAGTCTTTGGGTAAGAATATTTCTTAACTTTGACCAAAATCAACATCCCTTATATTTCCTGCGAAAAGTGAGAATTTTTAAAATGAATACATTTCAAACATTGCCACTGGTGATAAGACGCGTTTAAAAGTGGAGGGGTGATCTTATCCCATATAATACATACCTGGGCATGTCTGAAACAGGGAAGGATTGTGTCTTTAACTTCAATCTGTGCACTGAACACCTTGAACCGAGAGACTGGGGCGGGGAGGGAAGAGAAGAAAACAAACGTCAAGTGGAAGGCTAATCAAGGTGGAAAGAAAAGTCAGGTAGGAACCACAGGTATGTATACAGTGCAGGGTTGGTAGAGATAGGCGATGGGTTAAAAGAGTGAGTGAGTGAGTGCGTGCGTGAGTGAGTGAGATTGCATACATTAGTACAATCATGTGCCTTTCAGAAAGCAAAACCGTGTGCGTGTGTGTGTTTGTGTACGCGCGAGCGCGCGTGTGTTTTTGTGTATGTGTGTGTATGTATGTCCGTGCGTGCATGCGTAGGTCCGTGCGTGAGTGCGCGAGTGCGTGCATGAGTGTGTTTCTTTCTGTGTTTGGGTGTCTGCGTCTGTGGTTGTGAGCGCGTGGATACTCGTGTACATCTAGTACATATACAGAGAAGTTGATAGTGTCCAGGTCTCGAGCTAAAAAGTCCTGCAGTGTGTTTCCTATTAAGGACTGACTTTATTATTTCGCTACAAAATGATAGTGGCATATCGTATGATGACTTTTATAACGGCCAGACGATGCAAGGGTCTACAACTCCAGCCGTGTCTCTTTATGATCGGCTGCAAATTTTACTTAAAATCTGTAACCGCCCGACACTGCATAGCAATTGTCCTTGTTTTTTTTAAGGACAGTAACATTTTGAGTCCGTGAGTCTATTTATGATCATCCGTTTAAAACAACATGCGTGACGGGCGCAGTGGCGGGGTGGTCAGACGTCGGCCTCTTAATCGGAAGGTCGTGAGTTCGAATCCCGGCCGCCGCCGCCTGGTGAGTTAAGGGTGGACATTTTTCCGATCTCCCAGGTCAACTTATGTGCAGACATGTTAGTGCCTTATCCCCCTTCGTGTGTACGCACAAGACCAAGTGCGCACGGAAAATATCCTGTAAACCACGTCAGAGTTCGGTGGGTTATAGAAACACGAAAATACCCAGCATGCTTCCCCCGAAATCGGCGTATGCTGCCTGAATGGCGGGGTAAAAATAGTCATACACGTAAACACCCAGTCATGCAAAAACATGAGTGAACGTGGGAGTTTCAGCCCATGAACGAAGAAGAAGAAGAAGAAGACAACATGCGTGAACGTGCATTGATGCAAACCCACCTTCTCAGTCATTCCACATGTAACCGAGTGCAAAATGTAACCTACCCTGCTCGCGGGACCAAATGTAACTTTATCTCCAAACTCAAACAATCAAAACAAACTGACACAGGTTAAATTACCAGGTTATTTTATTTCCATATGATGGTGAGGGGAAATGTGTGGGAAAACAGGGGTTTACCTTCCATACAAAACTTCCAATGTGTTCTACTCTCTAAAACTAAAACAAACCAAAACAATACTCTAAATCCTCACTCTAGAACTATACTCCAGAACTATACTCTAGAACTATACTCCAGATCCTCACTCTAGAACTATAGTCTAAAAAATCAAAAGACCCGATGAAACTCTAATCTAAACAAACGAAGTCTAAAAAAACAACCTAAAAACAATCACCCAAAAAACCAATCTAACAAAACCTAATTAAAACCTCGTCTCCTGAACCTAACTGAAACCCCGTCTACTGAACCTAACTGAAACCCCGCCTACTGAACCCCGTCTACTAAAATCCAACTGAAATCTAACTGAACCCCTCAGGGCCCTCTAACAAAACTCCGTCGCAGATTCCGCCATTCTGTAAATCACAGAATGCACGTCATAAGCATACATAAACAACTCAACAATTTCAACCACCACAAACTAAATCCTTTAACAACAACAAAACACATCATTCCTTCCAAATAACATGCCTACAATACAGTTATCTCAAACACTCAAACGGTTTTCTTAAACATTCAATAAACAAACATTTTCCCGAACATTCAACTCACAAAACAATCTACTTGAACATTCAAATAAATCCTCCCAAAGCAAGTCACAACCCGCATACTTTAACGCTGTGTTACCCATTATATAAAAAGAATAGCATATAAATAACATACCCGTCTCAACAAAGTCTCATTACTGTTCCCTTTCTGCTCGTAGCAAACCTGCCACGCGACCGCTCACTGGACACGTCTGTTCTGTTCGAAGCACCAGCGAAAAGTAAATGCCCCAACCCACAACATCCCACGTGCCTACGTCACAAGGTTAAAACAAATTCAACTCAGAGGGGTGTCGTGTACCGAAAAGCGATCATTTTACCTATGCAAATTAAAGGATCGGCTCTTCCGCCAGACCATTTCAATACAGACAAAACACAGTCTCGGAAACCTTAGTGGATCCCCGATAGTACAGGTTTAAGTCCTCGATAGCACAGAGGTACCACCAGTTCACGAGTCCAAACGGATGCGCAAAAGTACATGTGTACCGTAACTGTCGCTCAGTCACAAGCTCACACACACGATTGATCAGCCTACGTTCTGGGTCAAAAGCAAAGCACACAGATTCAACGCAATAAGCACGTGCATCACACACCACACTGTCTCCACGCTACAAGAATACGGGACTTCCTCGTTCGTGACCAAGACCAGAATCGACTCAGGCAATATTGAACTTGGCACCAAATATCACAACTCGTAGCTGGGGTCAGGAAAACGGAGGGGATGGGTGGGATGATGCGAGGTTGTAGGTGGGGCAATTCCTTGGTCTCTCTCCTCTCTCTCTTCCCTCACCAATGTGCGTATTTGTAAAACGTGATTGCTAAACAAATGAAAGTGAGGGTGGAGGTTTGGGGAGATGCTACAAGACCCCCTTGACCTTTACCACTTCCTACCCCCCCTCTGCACCCCCTTTACCGTTTCTTATTCTTCCCCCTCTGCCCCCCCCCCCCCAACCCCCCTCTAAACCTAAGAAGTGTGATGGCTAAACGAATGAAAGTAAGAGGAGGGAGAAGGGTGGAGGTTAAGGGGGGGGGGGGGGATTCAAGAAAATCCCTTGGCCTTTACCCCCTATCATCCCTCCCCTCTGCCCCGCCTCCCTCCCTCCCTCCCGTCTAACCCCAAGAAGTGTGAGTATTTGTAAAGGTGATGGCTAAACAGACAAGAATCCCCGGAAACCAGGACGGAGCACGAAGCGTGCCAGACTGTTGTCAAAATTAAATATTTGCCCTGGCTTCCAGCGAATTGATGAGGCTGGGAGAGCAGAGAGAAAAAAACAAAGGGAGATAAAAACGAAGCAGGAAGCTCGCGGCCAACTCTCAGAAAGCTTGCTGTAGGGAAATGGCTCGTGATGGAAGCTGAACAGAGCCCTTGAGAAAACAGGGCGCTATGGAACAAAACTTGACAGGGATCCACTTCTTAAAGTAACCTTCCATCTCTCATGAGTACCGCCCCAGACCTGTCCCTACTTTTAGATGGGCAAAAAGCATCACTACACTTGTAGGAAGGGCTCCTAATATGGACCGGCTCATAATATGGACCACCTCTAGTTCTGACAAACTAGCGGCGCCAGAGCGCTCAAAACAATTTCATTCGCTGTATTCACCCTCTCTGGGTAACTTGCACATGTCAAAACAGTTGCAGAAACACAAACCTCAAAACCGTTAGGCTTTTTCTCTTTTTTTCACTTTTGGCAGCGCTCACTCTAAATTTGCCGCCTAAAACGGACTCGTTTCTGTCCACAGCCAAAGCTTTTATCACACAAAACGAGCTATATATGACAGCTAAGACTGTATTTGTTACATTTTAGCAGTGTTGACCCCGAGTTTCTACTGCACACACAAAATAATAGCAACATCTCAAAGTATGTGTGAGTCCCCTAATATGGACCACCTTAAACAAATCAAAGACAATAAAAGCTAAAGGCTATTTTCATTAATTCATTAAGAAGCTTGCTGAAAATAACCTATAACAAGCCCTCGAGATATCAAAAATATATAACAAATAGTCTTCTTTTCGTGGAAGTTGATAATTTCACTTATTTTCACTATGTTTTTGATAAGCTTCTTTAGTTTCCTGGTGTGCTTCAAATATTGCTCTCATCAACCCAAAACAGATAAATCTAAAGTCTGACTTGCACACTAAGTTGTATCATGTTATTTTGAAGTATTGGGGGCTTTTTACAGTGATTCGTGAAGGCCTCTCCACTGGTCAATATTAGGCGCCCAGGCTCCTAATATGGACCATTTGTGATTTTTTTCTGTATTTAATTTTTGCTGATTGTCTATCAAAGCTATTTTACTCCAATTAAGCCTAACGGTTAACCTAAGAGAGAAGGACTACCAAACACAAAATGAAACTTCTTCGCAAGAAAACAAGCTAGTTATCAGCATGAAACAAAAAGCGGTCCATATTAGGAGCCCTTCCCCTACACACACCACCAATCAGCGGCACGGTTGCTTTCTGTACAAAAACATGGAATGATGTTTTTGCGGAATGTTTTTCTCGGAAGAACTTGATTCAGAAAAAAAACCACAACAATAACATTGGAAGCAGCCAGGCTGGTCAAAGTGGAAGGGTGGTCTTATTCCATGCAAAAGCGTGTGCAGATATGTGGTGGTGTGTACGATAGTTCAACGGGAAGGAATGAATCTTTAACCCTATCTATTTTCCCAGAGAAATGCTGAGTGAAAATGTAACAAGTTTGCCCTGAAATAGGAACTAGCCTGTAGAAAAGCATCAGCGTATACTAAATGCAGCATTATTTGAAATAATCAACGCCGAATAGACGTCTTGAGTCTGACGTCATTTTTGCAGTACATTTTCATGTTGAAACATGTCCACTCTGCACATAAAGCACATAGCCATGGGAATTGAAAAAAATAAAAAAGGCTGACAAGTAATTATAATCGAAGAAGCAAAGCGTCACATCGACTGCGCGAAGCATATGCCCCCCCCCCCCCCACCCCCGAATTTGTTTTCTACAAAGAACCCAAATGCTGAAATTTGGTGTCATCTTAGCTCCAAGTGAACCATTAAATTAAGGTTTTAGAACCATGTGTGCCTCCCACATCTATTTTCTCGGCGGAACAACAAAACATTCGGCGGAAATGTGCCTTTCGGCGGACAATTCCCATGCCTGAAAGCAGTCATTCTGCTGATGCTTGATACGTAATCACGTAGCAGGTTGTTCTTATCCCATACAACGGCCTCAACAGATTCCTGGTGGCTAACATACTCGCTAACACAAGAAGGAAGCAAACTTACAGATTCCTGGTGGTTAACATACTCGCTAACACAAGAAGGAAGCAAACTTACAGATTCCTGGTGGTTAACATACTCGCTAACACAAGAAGGAAGCAAACTTTGAGTAAAGTGTGCTTCTTCTACAAGTAGCTAAGCTAAGTAGCATAGGCCAAACAAAACCACCATGCTTGTATGTCCCCCGTGGGTATACTCGAGAAGCCGTAGAGGAACTCGTACTACAGGCACAGATATTCTACTACTTCGTAGCAGTAGCAGATCTTTGCTACAGGGTTGGTAGTGTATCCCGACAGATCTCTGGCTAGACCCCCCCACCTTCTTTCTCCCCCAGGTACGATGTAGAAACAGGATTAGCCTTCCTTGTCTGCTCGTTCCACAACGTACGTAACAGTAGTGACTCTCCTCCGAAAACGGCGTATGGCTGCCTAAATGGCGGGGTAAAAAACGGTCATACACGTAAAATTCCACTCGTGCAAAAAACCACGAGTGTACATGGGAGTTTCAGCCCACGAACGCAGAAGAAGAAGAAGAAGAAGGTTGTAATCTAAAACCGAGAGTACTGATGGCTTTTCACAAAATGTTGCTTCGCAACAGTTGGCTTGGTTTGCCTCACTTAGGCTAAACGCTGTGCGTTATTTTCCGTGGAAGTATAGACCCTATAACGTCCAAGTTATTTTGCTGATGTATAACATTGCAGTACCTCTGATTGGTCGCATATTGGGTTTTACTTTGATGCCATTGTCCTCTGCGTCAACTTTGGTCTCAGCCTACAAACATGCACTTCAGCGATTGCAGTCGTTTTGATTGTGGACTTACTGCATGAATAAGGTAGACTCAAGACTCAAGACTCAAAATGTTACCGTCCTTATAAAAACAAGGAAAATTGCCATGCAGTGTCAGGCGATCACAGACATAAAATACATCACATTTACTAAGAATTAAGGATTGCACTTAAAACTAACAACACTAAACCGTATCACATTTACTAAGAATTTAGAGTTTCACTAAAACACATCCAAAAATCCTAAGCAGTTTCTGACGGCACAAACACACACACGCACACACACACACACACACACACACACACACATACACGCGCGCGCACATACACACTCTCTCTCTCTTGCCCTCTCTTTCTATCTTAGTTAAACTTAAAACCAACAATAAAATATCCTCAGATTAAGTGCGTATTACAACACACTAGCATGATATAAAAGTTCATGAATAAATAACACACGAGCGCGTATCAAGACCAAGGTAGTTGAGGAATGAATCATATCTGACCTTTTTAGTTGATATTCATTCAACCTCATGTTTTGTTTTGTTGCCCACGCTATACACGTACCCATCCTCCCCTCATCGCGTTACCGTATGCAGGACACACACACTCGTTTGGTACACGCTTTACTTTGCATGTTGGAGCCTTCCAACGGCCTTTTTTCTTCTATTTTATGCTCTGGGTATCAAACAAAATTCAATGAACCAAACACAGAAGCTTAATCTATGGTAAATGAACCAAACACTGAAACTTAAATATAAGTTCAATGAACCAAAAACTAAAGCTGAATCCAAGTTCACTGCCCATCACTGTTCTTTTTCCTCTCTATTCTCAAAGGTCAGAGACCACAATGGGCGGTATCACTGCTGTCTGCATCGCTTGCTGTCTCACAATCTCAGGATAACAGAGGAAATCGCCAATATCGGCAGAGCCGCACTGAATCCTGATAAATGCGAACACCAGCTGGCGGAAAAACGAGAAAAACGCCCAATTTACTTTCTTTCAGATCTCCCCCTCTTCATCTCCCCATGCCCCCGCCTTCTTTTGTGCACGTTTTGCTCTACCGGTCTGGCATCACTGCACGGAAGTTTTCGTTTGAAAATGGTGATCAAAGTTAGAAAGTATTTTTTGTTTAGGTGCACCAGCATTATTCGTTCTTACAGCTAGCAGATCATGTTGAGAAACTGTTGAAACGTATGTTTCCTTAGCTGTAAAACACACACACACACACACACACACACACACACACACACACACACACACACACACACACTCACACACACGCACACACACACACACACACACACAGAAAACAAAGCGAGAGGTGGGTAAACCATCTGATTAGCACCGTCATTTTTTTAATTCACTTCTGTGCAAACACTGAAATAAACATACAAATCGGTAGAAAATTACTGTGACTCGGCTTGAACCGCTATGACAATGACATTTTTAAAATGCTCCAAATGTGTTATGTTTCACGTTTTGACGAGATCCTATAACGACCTATGAAATACCCTTTTTGAAAGTCTAGTATAATCCAATCGCAATGACTCTGCACAAACCCTTCCACGTGCTGAGTGTTGATTGGCCCTTCTCTGAGCTATTCATTCTTGGCCGGTATCTCTCCCTCTCCACAGAGTTGAGGTCACATATGGGTAATCCCAGACCGGTTTTTGGTGCTACAAAATACTTAATTCGACACAACCGGCCTGAGATCGCAGAAAACCGATAACAAACAAAGTACAATCATGATGGGGGACTCACTGAATTTGACAACAGAAAACCGATAACACTGGATCATCCTGAAGCTTCACAAACCACGATCGCGATGCGAAACCCACAGCATGTCAGCGCAGAAAACCGGTAACACAGCAGCCTGGTGATCGGGGCACACACCGCCAGTTATGTCAGAAAACAGATAACACAGCAGCCTGGTGATCGGGGCACACACCGCCAATTATGTCAGAAAACCGGTAACACAGCAGCCCGGTGATCGGGGCACACACCGCCAGTTATGTCAGAAAACCTGTAACACAGCAGCCTGGTGATCGGGGCACACACCGCCAGTTATGTCAGAAAACCGTGAACACAGCAGCCTTGTGATCGGGGCACAAACCGCCAGTTATGTCAGAAAACCTGTAACACAGCAGCCAGGTGATCGGGGCACACACCGCCAGTTATGTCAAAAAACCGGTAACACAGCAGCCTGGTGATCGGGGCACACACCGCCAGTTATGTCAGAAAACCGGGAACACAGCAGCCTGGTGATCGGGGCACACACCGCCAGTTATGTCAGAAAACCGGGAACACAGCAGCCTTGTGATCGGGGCACAAACCGCCAGTTATGTCAGAAAACCTGTAACACAGCAGCCTGGTGATTGGGGCACACACCGCCAGTTATGTCAGAAAACCGGTAACACGGCAGCCTTGTGATCGGGGCACACACCGCCAGTTATGTCAGAAAACCGGTAACACAGCAGCCTGGTGATCGGGGCACACACCGCCAGTTATGTCAGAAAACCTGTATGAAAGATGAGAAGGGGATCGTGATTCGGTTCAAACTGCATGTGGTTGCAGAACACCGGTAGTGAAGGGCCACCTTGATTTGGTACAAACCGCACGTGATCCCAGACAACCGACAACAAGGGATATTGCTTCAACTGAACCACATGTGACATCAGAAAACCGGTAAGAAGGGATCACGGTTCAACTGAACCACATGTGACATCAGAAAACCGGTAAGAAGGGATCACGGTTCAACTGAACCACATGTGACATCAGAAAACCGGTAAGAAGGGATCACAGTTCAACTGAACCACATGTGACATCAGAAAACCGGTAAGAAGGGATCACAGTTCAACTGAACCACATGTGACATTAGAAAACCTGTAAGAAGGGATCATGGTTCAACTGAACCACATGTGACATCAGAAAACCGGTAAGAAAGGATCATGGTTCAACTGAACCACATGTGACATCAGAAAACCGGTAAGAAGGGATCACAGTTCAACTGAACCACATGTGACATTAGAAAACCTGTAAGAAGGGATCACAGTTCAACTGAACCACATGTGACATTAGAAAACCTGTAAGAAGGGATCATGGTTCAACTGAACCACATGTGACATTAGAAAACCTGTAAGAAGGGATCATGGTTCAACTGAACCACATGTAACATTGGAAAACCAGTAAGAAGCGATCATGGTTCAACTGAACCACAATGTGACAGAAAACCGGCGCTGCGAAGGATGATAGTGTTTCGGTTAACAGTGCACGCCGTTGCAGAAAACTTGTAACTCTGAATCATCCTGAAGGCACACGCTACCAAATCATTGGGAATCACTGGCAATCTCCCTCTCTGTGTTCAGAGTCAATCAGATCCTCCCATTCCCCTCACCACGATCCAATCGAAATCTTCCATCTCGTGTCTGGAAGGTCACGGGACCACCCGGAAAGATTTTGTTCTTTTCTTTTGTTATTTCCCTTTTTTCTGTTTTGTTCGATTTTGGGTTTTTCTCGTTAGTTGGATGTTGTGGTCCTAGCTCACGCACGGTTAAAGGTCCATTTTCTCCTCGTGATAACAGTTCAAAAACCGTCTCAGATCTGGCCAGGCGGCTTTTACATGGGATAAAACCATCCTTCCACTTGGTCACATAACAAAAATCACCACCCTGACTGCTTGCGGAGGTAAGTTGGACTTTTGTATGAATTATTTTCCGATTCAGTCACCAGTACCTTTTACCAAATGAAATGTAACCAAAACAAACCCACTATGCACAGAGAGCACAGATGCTGTTGATTCTTTTTGTATGTGACCAGGTGGAGGTATATGGTCTTATCTGGGTGGCCGAGTGGTAACGCACTTGCGCTCGGAAGCGAGAGGTTGCGAGTTCGACCCTGGGTCAGGGCGTTAGCAATTTTTTCCCCCCTTTCCTAACCTAGGTGGTGGGTTCAAGTGCTAGTCTTTCGGATGAGACGAAAAACCGAGGTCCCTTCGTGTACACTACATTGGGGTGTGCACGTTAAAGATCCCACGATTGACAAAAGGGTCTTTCCTGGTAAAATTGTATAGGCATAGATAAAAATGTCCACCAAATACCCGTGTGACTTGGAATAAAGGCCGTGAAAGGTGAATGCTCGCCCTAATAGGCTTGAGGTTTGCTGGCCGATGTGAATGCGTGATATATTGTGTAAAAAATTCCATCTCACACGGCATTAATAGGTAACATTAGTTATTGTAAAGCGCATTGAGCATATATATGATTATGCGCTATAGCAAATGTCCATTATTATTATTATTATTATTATTATTATTATCCCATGCAGAAGCCTGACCAGCTCTGGAGCGGCGAGGTGAATTGTTTTCACGAGGCGGAATGGGCCTTTAAAAGCAAACACTTTACACGCGAAAGATTCATTGGTTTCTTTCCTTGCAATTTCGTCTCGGTGAGATTTTTCCACATCGACACATAAAAGTAGGATTTGTACACTAATCTGTTTGAACAAAAACGCTTTATTGTATTTTTTCTCCTTTTGTATCTTGTGAAACAATTTGTCTCCGCATGAAGATGGCATTTTGTCGAAGATTCTTGGGGGAAAAAATAATTAGACATATTCCTTTCCTGTCCGCCAATTCCAGTTTTGGTCTGTAGGGTGCCTCTGACCCAACGCATACCCCCTCAGCATCAGAACATGGATGTTTTTTGTTTTTTTAATCATGCTGGAGTATTCTCTGATTAGTGCCAAAAGCTCTGAGCTCTATAGCAACGGAAGCATGAATGGTCAAAAACGTTACTTTTTCTATTCAATTCTATTTATATATCCTGCCTATGGTGCCTTTTTTGTAAGTAGCCCGCAAAAAGTCAATTATATACTGAGTTTGCCATACGACATCAAAGGGACAATGGTCACCACCTTATCATAGTTGTAGGTCTTTGCATACATAATGAGGATTATTGCCAAGAGTTAATGAAACCGCAAACAAGTCCTCGATTTAAACAAAACGGACATTGAATTTCGATTTGAACTACTACAATGTTGCTTTCGTTATTTCCCGAATTCTTATCCTTCTCTCCTGTGTTACAGAATTCAGAGTAGCTTAAACATATCTCGTCTTACTCCTCCCCCCCCCCCCCACACACACATTCTCTCTCTCTCTCTCTCTCTCTTTCTCTCTCTTTCTCTCTCTCTCTCTCTTTCTCTCTCTCCACCTCTCTCTCTCTCTCTCTTTCTCTCTCTTCTCCTTTTCTGGACGCTGAACTCTTTGATCCATTATAACTGCTCAACTTTTGCTTTTTCTTCCCCCCGTTGTCTCATCCTTCTTTCCTATGCACAGAATCCAAACCACCTGAACAAAATCTCCTCTTATTCCTCGCAACACCCCCCCCCCCCCCCCCCACCTACCACCACCCCGCCCCCTCGCTCTCTGTGTCTTACTTCTCCGGACGCTGACCTCTTTAATCACGGACATCCAATGCCGTAAAATACAGCTGGCGACAA
>NC_090246.1:13854546-13879546 GCF_037325665.1 Littorina saxatilis
GGTTTTTCTGTTCATCTTCCCAGATCCATTCCCACTAGCTCTTCCTTATCTTCTCCAGTGTTTTGCGTTTATCTCCCTTCCTTCGTGTGGCGTCAATCCATATTCCCGTTACTATTTTTAGAAGGTCACTGTCCACAACGCTCAATCCATATTCCCGTTACTATTTTTAGAATGTCACTGTCCACAACGCTTTCATCCCGGCGAAGCCGGGTTTTCCTCTTCCTTTTCTTCTCCAGTGTTTTGCGCGTTTATCTCCCTTCCTTCGTGTGGCGTCAATCGCGTACGGTGCGCCACTCACCCGGCGAAGCCGGCGTACGGTGCGCCACTCACCCGGCGAAGCAGGGTATTCGGCTCTACTTCTTCCCGGCGAAGCCGGCTACCCGACGAAGCGGGTATTCATCTAGTCAATAAATAAGTCGACTAAAATTCTCGACCTGTCCCGACATGAAACAAACCTGGAACGTTTGAACAAGTTCGAACAAAAACCCCTAACGTTTTGCTCTTGGCCTTTGTGTCCAGTTCACACTTGTATTGTTTATATACCAAAGAGTCGACTGAAAATCCCGACCCGTCCAATAAAAAGCGGCGACATGAAACCATCACTTCATTGATTGATCACGAACGTGTGAACAAGTTCGAAAAAAAAGTTTTACTTTTGTCCGAAGTATTCAGTTCAAATTGACACTACACAAATGATCGAAATTCCTTTTTAGTGAAGAGTAGACGATTTGTAAGGCACACATTCTTATATTTTGTCCTCTTCTGATGTTAAATGCAGAGAAAAAACAACCCCGACGGAAACAAACATGAAATAACAAATCAATGTGCACGCCCTAATGGATAGGGTGTCTGGTACCTTAATGAGGCTTGGCGCAGTCAAACGCCCCGGATGTTACGCCTCTTGCAATGTTCCTTTGAAGAAGACATCCATAATTACCTGTGTCACGAAGAGCTTCTGTCTGGGATCTTTGAATAATCAGTTAATCTTTGTGAGTATTTTGTTTCAAAACCATTTGACCTGGTACACTTTTGGGTGGGTTCGGTGGGGGGGGGGGGGGGGGGGAAGGGGAGTTCTGCCGACATACTTCCTCTCACATAAATGAAGCCATCTTAAAGGAGACAGTCCTTCTCGCGCAAATAGTTAGGTCTCGCCGTCTCAGATCTGTCTCGGCTATTACGTGAGTTCAGACCACTCCTCCTCTTGATCACATACCAAGCATGAATGTCATTTGTGACCCTCCACCACGGAATGAGTCGCATGTCCCCTTTGCATGATTTTCATATCTTTGCATTTTCCTAAAGAGTTCTGTATGCTCTATCCAGTGGTGAACACCGTTTTAGAAAAGAGCGAAAACTGTTTGAGTTATAAGCCTGTGACTAAGGTGACCCTCACACTGTTACAAGACACTCCCCGGACTTATATTAAGCCTAGCGCAGAACCGCGCGAGGTGACATGCGACTCATTTCGTGGTGCGTGGAGGGTCACATTTTGTTTTATTAATTATTTTCAAATAAAAAAACCAAGAAAGGTAAGTTGTTGGAACGTTTGTTATTGACAAAACAATACGTAACAGTCACAAATATATCGATCGGTCTTTTAAGTGCACAGACAAACAATGGTTATTAGATACAAGAACTTAGCTTGATGGAATGTACGGCCGCTTGTTGGACTTTCCAAACAAGCGACCGTACATTCCATCAAGCTAAGTTCTTGTTACTAATTCTTTGTCTGTGCACTTAAAAGACCGTTGGGTCGATATATTTGTGACTGTAATGTATTGTTTTGTCAATAACAAACGTTCCAACAACTTACCTTTCTTGTTTTTTGATTCTGAATTGTGGAACGGTGGCAGTCTCTTTGTTTTTGGATTTAATAAATGTCATTAAAAGATTCCCGGACTCACCGCAGCAAGCAGTCAGAAGGTTGATTTTTGGTACGTGACGGTGTCAAGGCGATGTTCTAATGATGTCCGACACCCCTACCTACCCCCCTCCCCTCCCCCAACCTCAGTTACAACCCCCCCTCCCCCCCACAACCTCAGTTCCCCCCCCCCCCTTCCATATCCCCTGTCTTTTCAACATCCCACCCCACTGTCTATGTCTGTGTCTTGTCTAGGTATGTACGTGTGTATGCGCTTTGTTGACAAACTCGGTGTATGATGTATGCTATGCTGTGTTTATGTGTATATAAAGGAAATAAAATGTAAAAAAAAAAAATGATGTCCGACAGCAAGTAAATCGAAATTGTTTTAGAAAATAGCATTTTGACCCAGCCTCTGTTGTAAAAAGACGGCGATGACGAATTCAGATTCTGGATACCGTGCTTGGCTGATTTGCACTTGACAGTTACAAAAGCGCGCGGTCGGACTGGTTGAAATTGCAGCTTGTTTGGGATCAGTTTCAACCATTTACCAAATAGCCTGGACCGCCAACTCGTCACGTGACCCTTCGAGGTTACGACGCTCGACTTTCAGGGGCGCTCAGCGTCCGGTTTGAAAGGCCAGCGATTCGAAGACAGTGAAAAGAAAGCACGCTCCAGTTATTTGTGACAATGGGAGGTAACAATGAACTGGATTTTCCAAAACTCCAAACTAAACTTAACAAAACTCATCGAAAAACATGTTCCATATGCACTTTAGCTGAGTTTATTTTAGCATTTTCAGAACTTACCTCGGCAACTTCGTCCATGTTTACAATCGACACCGGATTTGACATCCCCCTGATTTCTGAAAGGCCATGTAAGCGTAGGTTCCTAAATGCGAGAGGCCGCTTCCTCGTAATAGAGAGAAAGAGCGGAGAGAGAGCTAGTTGGCGGTCCAGGATAAATGGTCTATGTTTCAACCAATGGGATCCCACGGCTGGTTGGTAACTTGCTTGACAAAACAGAGTAACAACAGCGAAAGTAAGCGAACAGAACGGGTTTTGCAGCCGAAATCTACGTTTAAAACGTCGATTGCTGTATGAAAAGCAGTTTTGTGGTTATTACAATGACAAAACGTACTACATAATTATCTGTGATTAGTAGTAGTGCTAACAATGTGGCGTGTGACTCCTTTACAACAAACACACTAATACACAAACAAACAAACACACTAATTATACACAAACAAACAAACACACTAATTATACACAAATAAAAACCCACGCTCACCGCCAAAGAAAGCCGCCCAATGTTCTCCTATTTGCCCGAAAACAAAACTCCTCCCTCCATCACACAGAACCAAGCAGTTTCACTGTCACTGATCTTCCTTCTAACACATCACTTCCTACCTTTCAAGCAGGAACGAAACACATACACAGTATTAATAAACTACAGACCTGAAGAACAGAACCAGAGACTGTATATTCATACTCCACAGAACTCAGAGCCTGCACAGCACCGGTGCAGTCTTCAAACAGTGCACGCACGTGAAAACCGACAATACTGTATGCAGAGCCCGTAGCTCTGGGAGTATATTTGAACACTCAGAAACTGAGAAAGTAACACAGTCTTCATACAGTTCACGCACGTCAAAACCGACAGTACTGTATGCAGAGCCCACAGCTCTGAGAGTTAATTGGAACACTCAGAAACTGAGAAAGTAACACAGTCTTCATACAGTTCACTCACGTGAAAACTGACAACACTGTATGCAGAGCCCACAGCTCTGAGAGGGAATTATAACACTCAGAAAGTAACACAGTCTTCATACAGTGTACGCACGTGAAATCCGACAGTGTTGTATGCAAAGCTTACAGCTCTAGGAGTAAATGATAACACTGAGAAAGTAACCCTGTCTTCACACAGTTCACTCACGTGAAAACCAACAGTACCGTATGCACAGCCCACCGCTCTGAGAGGGAATCATAACACTCAGAAAGTAACGCTGTCTTCATACAGTTCACTCACGTGAAAACCAACAGTACCGTATGCACAGCCCACCGCTCTGAGAGGGAATCATAACACTGAGAAAGTAACCCTGTCTTCACACAGTTCACTCACGTGAAAACCAACAGTACCGTATGCACAGCCCACCGCTCTGAGAGGGAATCATAACACTCAGAAAGTAACGCTGTCTTCATACAGTTCACTCACGTGAAAACCAACAGTACCGTAAGCCCATCGCTTTGTGAGTAAATTATAACACTCAGAAAGTGACACTGACAGTCCTCATACAGTGTACGTGTACGCACGCACGAGATAACCAAGACAGCGGAGAACTCTACAGCTCTTGGGGTGGAAATTAAAACACTCAGAAAGTAACAGTCTTCAAACAGTGTCTTCATACGCACGCACGAGAAAACCATGACAGCGGAGAACCCCACAGCTCTGGCGTGTAAATTGAAACACTCAGAAAGAAACGTGCACCGACTGTTGCAAGCGGCCCAAGAGCCTGACGTCTTGGACGGTTCCAGACCGGGAGTTTTCAGGAGGTAATTATTGCCCTCAGTGGGCTGAAGCGGTCTTTGCAGAGCTTAGTCACAGGGCTAAGGATGCAGAAGCACTAATAGAGACTAAATAAGAAAATGAAGCCCAGGGGAAGTCTTTGAGACGGCCGGACCCCCTCTGATAACAAACAGGAGAGAGATCTGGACCAGGCCGGTGCCCCTTCATGAGAAGCTGCATGGACCTGTGGAGGCTCTTCATAAGACCACCAGCTTCATTACCAGAGCTGGACTCCAAGTTTAACATTGGCGAACGACAAGAAGAAGAACAAACAGTTGACCATGGTACTTTTTAGTTTGCTTTTCTTTGTCAAAGTGTCTTTTGGAACTTTGGAAAACAACTTTGGAATAAAAAACCACCCCAATGCATCAGCGCTTGTAAATATCAATGTGATAAGAAAACGTTGATTTCCCAGTGTACCTCCGTCCTTTTACCTCTTCTGTTATTGCAAGAGATGATGGTTAATTGCAATCGAACCATTGTTATTCGTTTCTGTATCGGAACACACACGCACGCAGTCACACACACACCCGCCCGCACGCACGCACGCACGTTCACACATACACACACACAGACACGCGCACGTTCACACACACACACACACACACACATACACACACACACACAGACAGAAACACACACACACACACACAGAAACACACACACACACACACACACACACACACACACACACACACACACACACACACACACAGAAACACACACACACACACACACACATGGCATTTCCGAAATAATGATGATATTTAATGGAAAAGGTAGAGTGTTTGGTCCAGTTTTAGTGTGCAATGAAGTGTGAAGACACAGCTTGCAGTTTGCATTTCATAAGGAGAAGTACACTCCCAAGAAGAAACCCACCCCCTCCTCTCTCTCTTCCTTCTTCTTATGTGAATAAGGCGCCACAGAAGTGAGTTGTGCATTGTATTCCCGAAAGTACGGCAATATTTTATCAAGAAGGTAGACTGCCAGCAATTCTTCGTGAAGGTCTAGACGCGAGCGGGACAGTTATGAGAAGAAAAGCGAGCGCATTTCCATTTTATGGTGTACACTATTGCTATCTTTCCCTAAAGGCTGTAATATTTTCCTCCTAATAATTATGCTGAAAGACTCTTCCCCCAAGTGCTTAAACACGCCTTTGCATTCCCAAATGCAATATGTTGCGCGGAATAATTCCCTTTGGGCTCTCAAAATGTCTTTCGCAAATTTCAGTTAAACCAGTTTTCGGCTGGCAAAAACGGTAATTTATTCCGTTTGCGTTTTAATATCAGTGTCATTAGGGATTTTACCATCCACAACCTGCAGAAAAGATCCGTCCAACCGGAATAAAACGCAATCACTCTTGCAGACCAAAATCGGTTTTGTGTAAGCCTACGTCAGCTAATGCTGCCTGCTGCATCATTACACCCCCGGTATAGGGGTGTGTATAGGATTCGGTCGATGTGTTTGTTTGTTTGTTTGTGTGTTTGTGTGTTTGTGTTCGCATATAGATCTCAAGAATGAACGGACCGATCGTCACCAAACTTGGTGAACAGGTTCTATACATTCCTGAGACGGTCCTTACAAACATTGGGACCAGTCAAACACACGGTTAGGGAGTTATTGGTGGATTAAGATTCTACAAGGACTTATAGAGGGACATATTAATGGTCAAAGGGAAATAACCTTCTCAGTTGGTGGCAGTGAGAATGGTAAGGACGGGGGTGTTTTTCCTACCTCGGAGGAATTTCTTGTTTTCCTTGGTGTTCAGCCCTTAGCTTTATTTTCAGGCATTCCTAAAACACAAACTATACCCATAAGAAGGTGAACTCTCATACATCGATCAATGGTGTCCAGAGAACTCAATCAAACGAGCTGACACAAAAAGGGATAGGCTGACAGGGGGACAAGAACGCATTACAAATCGATTTTTGATCGTCTCTATTATTTCCAGTCTCTGCGAGCATCAAGCGAGTCGCAGCGAGGGTAAACATTGATAAACAAAATAACCGACAGATTTAAATTCAAGTTGCTTATTTCCCCTACATATCATTCTCTCTCTTACATACAGTTGCAGTCAGCAGCCAAAAAAAACCCAATGTTATTCTTCATGCACAAATCAAAACACACGAACTCCTTTGTTCTTCAATACCAAAATGGCCGCTGATTTAAATTTTTTTTGTAAATGAAAATCATTTTCTAAGCATAAAGTGCTTTCTACGGCCAACAGAGGTGATCAACAAACATTCTCCATAAGATCTGAGATCTGTTAACATAACCCCTTCGCCTTACCGGGTCACTTTGAGGCTAACAGGAAGTGAAGCACGCCAAGAAAAATAATCCTTGCAAATCACATCAAAACTACCCTATTTACACAGTTTGACATATACACAGCATTTGACCTACTTTCATGAAAGTTGTCTGACTTCATTTTGAATCTTTGCGTACACATACTCACACACGCACAAATCGACAGACACACAAACAGACAGTCATACAGACAGACACATGCACGTATGCACGCACACAAGGACAAACACAGACACAGACACAGACAGACACAGACAGACACAGACACACAGACACAGACACACACAGACACAGACACACACACAGACACACACACACACACATACACACACACATACACACACACACACACACACACACACACACACACACACACACACACACACACACACACACACACACACACACACAGTTCCAATCATCCAAAAGAGTTCTTGTCATGAACAGAAAATAATACATACGAACTGACCCGCAACCACTACCCCCTTCCCTCCCTTTCAAAACCTATAACCCAGAAAGGGAATCATATGTACAGTAAGCTTACTGTAGCCAACTTATAATTATGTTACAATATTATGCATGGTCAGTAAATAGTCATCACACTGAAGCGGGAAAAAAAGTCAGAAAAAAGGTATCGATTCTACACAAACCATAACCGTCGGGAAAACCATAACCTCAGGTCTAAAAGAATAGTCCCCAACGTCCGGTGCCTTCCCAAAGTAGGCCCTCTATGAAACGATCGATTTTCACTATCGCAACCAATGCAGAAAAAGTACAACCTGAATGGAGATGAAACGTGGTTTTATTTGGTCTCTCGAGTGAACTACAATCCGCGTAATTGACAGAAGTATTTCTTCTTGTATTATTGTTGGACTTTCCATCCAATTATCCGCACAGACCTTTACGAACACTGGCCACTGACGTGTTGATCGAAGAGTACGTGCTCAAGAAGTCGGCTTCTTGTATAATTAGTTCTGCGCTGGCACAATATGTCTTAGTCAGCGACCAAAAACGTTTACTATGTACCATGTTCTTAGCTTCGAGATTTTACAATTGAGGTGTTACACATTGTAAATGGCTAATAAATAATGTCAGCGTAGTTTTTCTAATGTTTATTCGATACTTATTTTGACGGGTGATGGTATAAGGTTGAGTTAAAGTCGGATATATCCATACGAGCAAAATGTGAATTTGTAATATTATAAAACACCAAAATATATATATATTTTTTTAAATAACAAAAGTAAAAAGAATGTTTTTCCCCTGTTAATGCAAACATGGGACTTTATTTTCAAAAGTAAGATCAAAGAGAACAACATTATATTCAAAATCAAAAGTAGAAAACACCCTTAAAACAGAGGCAACACAAACATAATTACTTTCAGGAAATGACCAAATTACTTTTCCAGCCCTTTCTCTCTACAGACGCGGGACAAAATGGGGTCTAATTTCCTCGCCACAGTTGACACAACCCTGTACAAACGCAGCATGCAAGCCGCCAGAAATGGAAGTGTCGTGTTCTGTGGAAATTGCTCGACCCGGTGTCAAGCGGCAGCCAGCACTGATGATTACGGACACTGTGCTGCTTGGCCATACTGTGGGCATTTCTGGGTATCACGTGCTCGGCAGTAACCTTAAAGGCCCAATCTGCCTCCTGTTGACAGATCTACGATGGTGAGTCGATGGTCGTTTACAAACGAAGGATTGTGCCTTTAAAGGCCCACTCCACTTCGTGTAAACAGTTCGTGTAGACTAGCTGTCTGCCTCACCGCCTCAGATTTGGCCAGGCTTTTCCATGGGAAAAAAACATCCCTCCACTTGGTCACATACCAAAAATGGGTGCTCTCTCTGCAAAGTAGTATTTCTTAATAGAAGTAATTGGAAATCACCACAGCAAAAGCATTTAGGGTGTTGAATTTTGGTATGTGACTAAGTGGAGGGGTGATTTTATCCCTTGTAAAAGCCTGGCCAGACCCAGGTCTCAGATCTGGTCAGGCCTTTACATGGGAAAAGACCATTCCCCGACTTGGTCACATACCAACAATGAACTACCTTGATGGTCTCTGAGCACAGTAGTATATGTGACCCTCCACCACGAAATGAGTCGCATGTCACCTCGCGCGGTTCTGCGCAAGGGAGTGTCTGGTAACAGTGTGAGGGTCACCTTAGTCACATGTCCAGGCTTATAACTCAAACAGTTTTTGCTCTTTTCTAAAACGGTTTTTACCATTGGGTAGAGCATAAAAACCTCTTTAGAAAAATGTAAAAATATGAAAATCATGCAAAGGTGACATGCGATTCATTCCGTGGTGGAGGGTCACATATGTGTTTTAAAGAAGTAATTCGCAAAATTCGGGAAATTAATTCATCACCACAGCAAGCAGACAGGGTGTTGACCGTTGGTATGTGACCAAGTGGGGGGATGGTCTTATCCCAAGGAAAAGCTGGCCATATCCGAGGCGGTGAGGCAAACCGCTAGTTTACACGAACTAGGCCTTTAAAGATACAATCCTTCCTGTGTACACGGCCATCAACTCACCATCTTTGATCTGGCCCGGGTTTCACATGGGATAATACTTCGGCACATGGCAAAAATCATCACCATGTGTGTTTTCTGTGCAGAGTGGAGTATTAATTAATTGATGTTTTAAAAGCCATATGTGCCAATCTGCGAAATACATTTATCAACAAAACATCCAACTTGGCAAAGAAACCAAACTGTCAGACTGTTGATTTTTGGTTCCTGTCCAAGTGGAAGCTTCGTCTTATCCATGACTTTGTACTAGATTAGTCTAATAAGACGATTGGATAGTTTAGCCTATAAAGACGCTTGGATGACGTCAGAGATTCAGGTAGTGCGGCAAGGCGGCAGTTGTATGCTGATATGGAATAAATGGCAGACGGCATGAAAGCGAACGGTCTTGTCTTTGATATACGTATGTGAATCTGTGGATGACCAACAACGCGTATATTACAGAGGGTTCGTCTTATCCCATATATATAACATCCTTGGTTAAGATAGTGAGCAAAATGTTATTGCGGGAAAAACTGTTTTTTGTCGTTTTGAGGTGTTTTCCATGTTGCTATCGTTGAAATATTTGGCAAACACGGCCTTCCGATGATGAGCGTTAGAATCAGTTTGCCAATTTGTTCTGTAAATGAAATTAGCAACATATGAGAAAGGCAGCGGGTGGGCGTTGTATTACAAGGTTTATTTTTGTACTATTTTAATACACAAACTTAGAATATGTCTCATCACAGATACATTAGGTTTTCTATTTGTAGCCAGCTCTTGCAGCGAACGCAATTCGGAAAGGCAGTGCAAAGTCCCGATATAATTATCTTCGTAATTGCTAAAATTTTGAGGGAAAAAAGGCAGAAAAAACAACTCCAAGATCAATCATGCTCTTAGTATCTGTCTGCGGTCGCTCCCAAAAACTAAAGATCAGAGGCTAGGCAGTGCGTGCTTGGGGGAGAACCGCTGGCTTGGTTTTCTCTCCAATAACGAAATTACGATGCCCTCATTCTTCAGTCTGACACGCGAAGCGCGCTGAAATGGGGTCACACGGTTGATTTCTGTACGTTTAGATTTCTGCTTGTTTTCTTGTTGATCAAATTCGTGTACGACTACGCTACTCGGTTTTAAGGTTTTGGGTTAGTTGAAGAAAAAATGTTGAATCTGTTCACGCACTGCAGCGCTCCCTTGAAAGCGCTTGGAGATCAAAGTAGTCATAGATTGAGTTATGGGGTAGAATTACCTGGTACGAGATCGATCAATCAATCAATAAACCAACCAAATAATCAATCAACCAATCTATCCTCACCGACAAGAAAACCAAAACATGCCTCATGTACCCAGAAGCCTCCACATCAAAAACGTCATAAAACCATCACACCAATGCAGCGCATGAACTTCCGGCACTCAATGCCTCATATCATACTACGCCGCCATTGCGAAAATTGCTGACACATTGGCGATAAAATGCAGGGAAAGAGCCAGCGTGGGAGAGTGTGATCCTTTTCCCCAAGGATCAATGAACAGCACTCAACGTTTTTAACAGCCTGACTGTTCTCAACATCTGGCTTTGGTCACTGATGGACTATCGACTACTGTGCACTTGACACCTTCACACAGCTGACCAGCACCCACGCTGTCATCTTGTAACCTTGGCCTGGACAACTTTCACTGGACTATCTTGTCTGCTGTTGGTGAGACTAATTTGCCCGTTGGTTTGAAACTGTGTGCACAATTACTTAAGGGCATAGTAACCTTCAAATTAGGTTCACGAGTAATTGATAGGCTGTACTAGTAACCCAAGCCAATAACTGATAGCGTGGGTTCGTGACCAAGGACTTCACCACGAAAACTCTGGTCGGGGTATTGCGATGATTATGTCAATTATTAGTGGAAGTAATTTGCCTCTCTGATTTATAGTCAGCAATTAGTTTGTCGAACACCCTCGTTACAACATATTCACAGCTTCTCAAAGACGCAACGTTGTTGTCCATGCCACTGTTTATTTGATCAAATGAAAGTTTGTCAGGTGGACTGACTGTTGGACATGGTTTGCAACCCAATTCAGTCATTTGTCAGTAATCAGTCCACGAAATTCAAATCACACACACACACACACACACACACACACACGCACACACACACACACGCACGCACGCACACACACACACACACACACACACACACACATAGACGCGCACGCCACACACACACACACACACACACACACACACACACACACACACACACGCACACACACACACTGGAAAACAACAACCACAGAAAGACAACTTTACTGGCAGGAAACAACAACCAATTGAAACTTGTCGCTGTTGTGTGTTGGCCCGGGTTACCATGCAAGTAGCGTGACAGTTTGTCAATAACACCCTATCAGCGGACACACTCAATTTGTCGGTCAGTGTGATATTCTATCCATTTCTGCTTGACGTTTCCCTAAACCGAGGATTATCCAGGGCCGGATCTGGGGGGGGGGGGGTTTCCTGGGGTTCCGGACCCCCCCCCCCCCCCCCCTGGCCATCCAATGTACCTCTCAGAGAAAAAAAAAAGTGGACTTTTTAAGCTCTTCCCCCAACTCCCTCAGTTTATTTGGTCTTCTAAAACTATTTCAAATTATGAACAACATCAAGTCGACAACGGCCTGCCCTCCCCGTTATAAGTCCATCATCATAGTAATATTCAAAGTAAAGAGTCCTGTCAGACTTATTTACTAGGCATATATGTCTTTGGGATTATTCCACTGAACCACTATGGTAAATGAATATAGGAAGTATTTTGTTACTGTTGAAAATGTGTAATTTTGATTCCCAGTTGCAAGGAAAGACCAAAAAATGACCCATGCCTTCAGTTGGAACCCCCACCCCCCCCCCCCCTCCCTCAAACGAACTTGGTCCGGCCCTGTTATCGAACACTCTTGACACAGCTGAACTAGACCCACGCTGTCATTTAATGAGTCTGATGTCTTGTTACACTTTGTTAATTACTGCGGGACATTAATTGCTAATTTAAACGGCAGTATGTCGATTACTTGTGAACATTACCTTCAAGCGAACACTTTTGAATACGCTAACTGACACCAGTAAATTAACATCGTACACAAACAAGCGTTTGCCCTTTCTGGCTGATCAAATTAGGGGTACACTGTTAGATTTAAATGTTCGAATGCGAGATTCTGCACTCTCGGCTTGTGTCAAAAAGGACTTCGACATTATCAACATTAATTTTCACAGACATTTCAAAGACATCTGAATGTTCAGGGGTAGGTGCTCACGTTCTCAATTATACACTCTAAACTGACGTGTTCCACTTTTGAACACCCTTCTGTAATCAGTTTTAAGCACAGTGTGACATAGCACAGCAAAAGTAGCACACATGGTAAACTCTTGTGTCCAGAAAGGATGTTCAAAAGTAAAACACGACTACTTTACAGTGAATGCGGCCAGGGTGGATGTTTTCATATCAATCTTTACTGCTTTCAGGCCAACATGTACAGATGTTCAAGAACCGTGCTTTGTTGTCATCTTGTTTGAATCCTAACAATATTCCAAAGACACCCAGATGGTCAAACGTCCGTACTCAAAGCGATCATAAGAGTTAAATCTTTATATCAGTCTTTACTCCTTTCCTTTGGGCGCACACAAAAGCTCTCAAGGGTCGTTCTTTGCTGCAACTTTTCCTGACGCCCCTTAATATAAAAAAGACGCCCAGACGGTCATAAGTTCAAGGTCGAGTGATCAAGACGAGCGACTGAGATTTCTTTATATCAGATTTTACTGCTTTCTTTCCGGTCATCACAAAACGTTTCTCAAGAATCACTCTTTGCGGCCACCTTCTCTGACGTCCATCAAAATCTAAAAGACGCATTGACGGTCAAAAGTTCAAGGTCAAGTGCCCATGTGATCAAGACGATCGACAAAGATATCTTCATATCAGACTTTACTGCTTTCTTTTTGGTCATCACACAAGGTTTCTCAAGAATCACTCTTTGCGGCCACCTTCTCTGACGTCCATCAAAATATCAATGACGCCCAGACGGTCAAAAGTTCAAGGTGAAGTACCCACGTGATCAAGGCAACCAGCAGAGATCTTTCCATACCTGTATTTACCGCTTTCTCTGAGGTCAATACATAAAGCTTCTCACACACAATTCTTTGTATAGCCCCTCTTCATCAGGCCCATGCTTTGAGGGAAGAGAAACACCAGCAGTATCGTTGTCAATGAAACCAGCCATATACCACGCTCCTTTTGATTTGACTGGTGTGGGATCCTTCCTTGCTCACACTTTTCCTGGGCCAAGGTGCACAAGAAAGTTACCAATCGGGTGGGAGCCAGCCGCGGTGTTGGATTGGTTGAGATTGGGATTTGTTGGGATTTCAACGAATCAGATCCCGCGGTTTGTCCTCACCCGTTTGCGTGGCGCCCATTTTCGCTTTGTGTGCCTCAGCCCTGGCCTTTCAAACGGACTTTATGCCTTCTTTTTTTGTGTGTGCTAAGCACATCATTGTGGACTGGGTGGCCGAGTGGTAACGCACTTGCGCTCGGAAGCGAGAGGTTGCGAGTTCGACCCTGGGTCAGGGCGTTAGCAATTTTCTCCCCCCTTTCCTAACCTTGGTGGTGGGTTCAAGTGCTAGTCTTTCGGATGAGACGAAAAATCGAGGTCCCTTCGTGTACACTACATTGGGGTGTGCACGTTAAAGATAATAATAATAAAGTGTATTTATATTGCGCCTATCCCTTACAAAAAACAAAAATATTTGGCTCTAAGCGCATTACAACATGTGTAGGGACTTGGTACAATCAAGTCTGACAAATACAATAACACGATATACAGTCGGTCTCTTAGGTAAAACTGGGAAAAGCAGCTTCGACATTTGAGCACTGCTACTAGAAGATCCTCTAACAATGCATACTGCTTTACAATATGCATTTATGTATAAATATAGATCCCACGATTGACAAAAGGGTCTTTCCTGGCAAAATTGTATAGGCATAGATAAAAATGTCCACCAAAATACCCGTGTGACTTGGAATAATAGGCCGTGAAAAGTAGGATATGCGCCGAAATGGCTGCGATCTGCTGGCCGATGTGAATGCGTGATGTACTGTGTAAAAAAAATTCCATCTCACACGGCATTGAATATGTGCGCGATATAAATTGCATTAAAAAAAAAATTAAAACAAATCCCTGCGCTTAGAACTGTACCCACGGAATACGCGCGATACAAGCCTCATATTGATTGATTGATTGATTGATTGTGGGGCTTTTAATAAAAAAATTTTCAAGCATCCGTCAACAACGTATCATCATTCATCCTTCAACATTTACACAATACTGAAATATCTCAACGCTTTATGTCTTTCTGTTGAGCGAGCGAGCGAGTATGTGATAAGCATATTCCACCGAGAGCGGCAAGAATGTCGTAACTCTGCGTCCGTCGTTAAATGAAAATCAAGAGCAGCGGGTGACGCTCTTCGCTGGCGTTTTATTGTCATGTGTGGTTATTTATTGTGTCCGCCTTGGCTCGTTTGGAAACTCTTGCTTTCTGCTTTGTGTCCTGTACGTGTCACTGTCTCTCTTCTCACACTCTCTTTTTCATGTGTCCTCTTATAAGATTGTTGAGAAGAAGTTTGAGCTCTCTGGGCTGCGCAACCACGAAAAAGATGTCCTATAGCACTGGTTGGATGCAAACTTAATTGTCTTGAAGTCGTTGTGAAACTTTCAAAATGAACCTAAAACAGTACTTTTTTGGTCTCAGTTCAATAAGAATCCGAGTTCGATAGCCTACCCCCTTGTCTGTCGGTCGGTATGACTGTCTGTCACTCTCTCTGTATACCTGTATAAACATTACCCCTCAAACTCTATGTAGAGTCGGTTAGCTATTTAAGAAGACCAAATAAAACAGAAATGTTAAGCAAAACAAAATCAAAAACACAACAAAAGCTAGCAGGACTTTAGACCAAAAACAAACAACTGTCACCAAAGCAAAGGAAATTATACGTTGAAATAATCGTTTCAAAGATAAATTGTGCAACAAATGCAGAATGAAATGTCTTACCGCGTTTCGAAGAAGAACAGCACATCACCCCGAACGACATCTTCATAAACTGTACAATAAAACTCCACTTTCTCGCCACAGATCAGTTAAATCAACAGATTCCCGTAAATCCTAAGACCACATTCTGCGCAACTCAAACCAAACACCAATCACCATCACCCTCTGAAATCCAATGAACTTATATCTCTCTGGCACAATCGAACTCTGGCTCCACTACAACCACCACTACTGCTACTACAGCTAGAGCCACGACTGCGACAGACGCCGTCCCATTACTGCCACGCCTTGCTTTGCGTCCCTGGGTTGTAGTGACAAAGGCAAGAGGGAACAGTATCCATCCCCACCAGCGAACGCTGCGACAACTCCCCACTGCCCATCCCCCCGCCTCCCCTTGGCTTTTTCGTTACAGAGGAAGGAGAGACAGTATTTATTCCCCTACAACAAACCCTGCGACGACCCCCCCCCCCCCCCCCCCCTCCCGATCTCCTCATCTCATGGGTTATACATTTACGAAGGAAAGAGTCAAATGAATCCATCCCCACCACTGACGCTGCAACGACCCCCCCCCTCATCCTCCCCTTTCCCCTGTCCCTGTTGCGTTGTTGCTGGTTTGGTTTGTCAATCAATGTGGGCGCTATCCGCGCTGTCTCCTCGCGGTCTCATTTCCCCATTCCATCTCAATTTATCGCGCTCCTTGCTTTTCTTAGGTTTACCCCCCCCCCCTCCCCCCTCCCCCCCCTCCCCCCTCCCCCCCCCACATTTCCCTTTGAAGACCGTTGACCTTCTACTTCTGTCTGTCTGTTTCGTGGTCGCATGTCCCAATTCCATCTCAATTTATCGCGCTCCTTGCTTTTCTTAGGTTTACCCCCCCCCCCCCCCGGCCTCACCCTCACCCTCCTTTTCCTTTGAAGCCTACTCGAACTTCTACGTATGTCTGTCTGTGTCTATCTGCGACTATATGTCTATTTCGTGGTCCCATTTCCCATTCCATTTCAATTGATCGTGCCTCTTGTTCTCCTTGTGTTTACCCCCTCCCCCTCTTCTTTCACATTGAAGTCTATGGTTGTCGACCTTCTACTTCTGTCTGTCTGTGTGTATATGTCTGTCTGTCTATCTGTCTGTCTGTCTGTACTTCATGTTCCTGTCTTCATATTCGTGGTGACTTTCTCCATTCCACCTCCACTGGTAACGCACTTGCGCTCGGAAGCGAGAGGTTGCGAGTTCGACCCTGGGTCAGGGCGTTAGTAATTTTCTCCCCCCTTTCCTAACCTGGGTGGTCGGTTCAAGTGCTAGTCTTTCGGATGAGACGAAAAACCGAGGTCCCTTCGTGTACACTACATTGGGGTGTGCACGTTAAAGATCTCACGATTGACAAAAGGGTCTTTCCTGGCAAAATTGTATTGGCATTGATAAAAAATGTCCACCAAAATACCCGTGTGATTTGGAATAATAGGCCGTGAAAAGTAGGATATGCGCCGAAATGGCTGCGATCTGCTGGTCGATGTGAATGCGTGATGTATTGTGTAAAAAAATTCCATCTCACACGGCATAAATAGATCCCTGCGCCTTGAGTCCGAGTCTGGAGATACGCGCGCGATATAAGACTTCATATAATAATAATAATAATTTACCGTGCTGTTTGCTCTATTTATGTTTTAGCCCCTTCCCCATAGAAGCCAATAGTTTTGGACATTCTACTTCTGTCTGTCTGTTTTTGTCTTAATCTTTGTGGTCCCATATTCCCATTCCATCTCTAGTTGTCGCGCTCCTTGCTCTTCTCAGGGTTAACCCCCTTTCCGTTCCCCTTTGTCTTCTGTCTACTACCTTTTCTGCTGCTACTCTATGTCTGTCTCTGTTTCTCTATATCTAAATCTATCTGTCTGTTTTAATCACTTTCATCTTAATTTATTGCACTCATTGTTGCTGTTAACCCCAACCTCCACCCCCTCCCCCCACCCACCCCTCTTCCGCGTGGCTCATATAGTTGTCTACCTCTTACTACTCTTACTACATGTAGTGTATTTGTTGTTTTAGTGATAATGTATATAAACATCTAGGACTGTTTTCAGCATTGTTGATAACAGTCATGTTCTGCTTGATTAAGGGTATTCAGCTGGTATTTCCTTGGTTTTTACTACCTATTTTATTCATGTTTTTATTACTTAGTTAGTGGAAGAATCTTTTGTAATGTATGTTTGATGGTGTATGCCTTTAATTAAGCGTTGTTGACTGAATGTAGATGTAAATGCTTGTATAACTGTGTTTTAATTTTAAATGTGTCAAGCGCAAAGAGCATAACTGATTGTAAAGTTATGATGTTGCGCTATATAAATGCTCATGTATTATTATATATTACTACTCTCTGTCTTACTGTCCGTTTATATCTCTTTCCGTCTGCCTGTCTCTGTCAGTATACTCAGTTCGTTCTTGGCATACATGAGCGATAATGAATCAACACTAATGCCGTTTTGATTACTCGTACGTAAACATCATGACATAATCATACCATAAATCTGCTTTAAGTCTTCAGAGTTGTACAAATCTAATCATTTCATCACAACTCCGACAGGCTGGATAAATGGCACAGCATTTGATAGTTCATTACCGCTATAAATGTATAGCCCCTTTTTGGAAACAGATCAGATAGACGTACTGATACATCCTGAACTCAGGTCAAAATGAGTTCGGCTCATCCTCTCCCTGACAGGATGCCTTGAGTTTCCATGTCTGGCAAGGAAACCGATTTTAAAAAAAACAACATATTTAGAGCTTTTTGTAATGTATTATTGATTTAAGCAGATTCGCGATCGTCGATAATGATTTTTCATGGTGTTTTGTAATTTTCAAATTACAGAGGAATTTTTATTTTAGACAGTTTGAAGCGAGCTATTTTTCGCGGATGTATTTTACTGTGCAAACAACTCTAAATATGGTAAAAGTGTCACGTGATAATCAACCGTTTGGTTTCGCCGCTCACTGGAGCAGACGATTTTTTCTGTAACCAGGTGACAGTGATGAAACCATATATTACGGTCTCCTTCCGGCAGCAGTCCCAAAATGTCGACTTGTTTTGACCTTAGAACGATGTCTTTATCATAACTGTGAAGAACAGAACGGAGATCACTGTCGAAGTCGGCCAATCTGCAATCATTTTCGTCTCGCGAACACTGATCTCAAATTTAGATCAGTGCTCGCGAACAAGATATGGGAGATAACTCTGTAATTCTTGTTTTGATAGATTCGCGTAGGACTGTAGCGTCCGGTCAGAGAGACATCTGGCAATAGCCGTGGAGCGATGCTTATTAGAATGGTACTGATACTGATCAAACTCAATAGGTTGAAACAATGCGGCAAAAAGGTCATGCATTACCGCTTCATACTGTACTGTTGCGAGGACCTCGTTAGAGACCGTGTGAATCTTGATGCGAAGTAACCTACTTCTTACGCTCTTGGGATACAGAATTAAAACTAAGTTCACTTGTTGACAAACCAGAATGACCGCTTCATTAATCGAGCCAGTGCCGAGACTAACACGCACAATAAGCTGGGTAACGGCCGGCATGTGCTACAAGCCGAAACCAGACAACTACACTTGTAAACGAGACCACGCGTTCCACGTGCACTTAATTTTCTGTGTTGTGGCCTGCAATGTGCAATGAACACAGTTTACCTCCTGCGTCGCTGCACTGACGGGACAACCAGGCAATATCCACTGGAATGCGGCTGCACAATTAAAGCTGAACGATATCCACGAAAAGCCACTGACCTATTTGTTGGAAAAAGAGGAACATCGTCCGGCTTGACCCACGTCAGTAGAACCCAGCCTGGAGATGAATGTCCCGACTGTTTAAGTGCCTTTTTTGTGGATATCGTTCAGCTTTAAGACTTCTTCAATGGTTGCGCTTACTCCGTCGCCCCACCTCTCTCCCTCGCGTCTCCCTTCCTTCTGACCCTCTCCGGCTTTCGGGCAGTGTCAAAACAGAACCTCCTTGCGTCGTGGACCAAACTTTTACGAGGAAATATAAGACACAAAAGCTAAAGCTGACTGATAAGGACATAGCCGGAGACGAACGGAGACAAAGGCATGCATACTAACACATAGACACAGACGCAGACAGACATACAGACAGACAGACAGATACACAGAGAGAAGGGGGGGGGGGTGGGGTAGACTGACAGACAGTCGGATTTGCAGACAGGTAAACAGACAGGTAGACAGACAGATCAGGGACACACACTCACACACACACACACTCACACACACGGTCACACACACCGGCCCATCTTCACGACAACCACCCCTGGCCGCACAGACAGACCCACGAAGAGCAAAAGTCAGCTAAAATTCCTAGATCCTACAAACTGTCTAAATTGAATCACGGGCGCCAACGCAATCTCGGTTCTTTCCTCCTGAAAACCAATTTACTTCCCAGACACACTTGAGAAGCGAATTTCTTCGTCTACCCTTTTCTCACCTCGCCCTCCTAGGCCTGGTTTTACAGTTTCCTAAACTGTGTGCAAGGATGTACCAACACAGTTTTCAACCCACGAATAAGTCATTATTATGTCCGCCACTTATACCTCTTCTTGTTTCAATTATAACGCAAGAAATCAATCACCCGTAATAACAACATTGAGAAGAGACGACAAAGGATTTCAGTTCTGGTTTCAGTCACTAAGTGTGTGGGAAATACATGGGTGGGACTGAAAAATGTCACGAATCCTGAAGAATTTTAAGGGGATGGGGAAGGGGGGGGGGGGGGGTGGGGGTCTGTCTGGGAGCCCACAGACGCTGAGGGATTTGTATAATTAACAACCAAAACAACGTCACCACAGACATAACGTATACGGATTTCCGGCATATACCGGAAGAATCCCACCCATAGAAATATGTGGAGGATTGAGGCTAAAGGGGGTGGGAGGGGGGGGGGGGGATAGGGGCTTGGGGGTGTTGTTGGGTACTGACTTAAATCCACACTATCTTACGTAAAACGTGCGCAACTGGCATTGGTAGTGTAGAGAATGACCCGTTACTGACTTGGCCTGCTGTGTTTCTGTCATTCTGACTGTTCCGATGCCATTTGTTTTTAGCAAAGTTTTGTAAATGGGTGGTACTAAAACATGGATCAGGACTTGGACCGGATATTGGATTTAGGATGTATGTTTTGTATTAGTAGCTTTGGACTTTGGGTTTTGTCTGTATCTTCAAGTAAGTAATCCGCACTAAACATTTACACGAACACAAAAAACAAAAACAACAATAAAACCACCCACACACACACGAAAAAAACACCGTGACCAGTAAAACCACGATCGTTGGCAAAACGAAACAACAAAATATGGTGGAAAAAAACAAACACAGCGTTAGTTACATTAAAGACCTGCATGAATGTTACAATCGTGATTTGACATCTAGTATTTCCCAAGTGAAGACACACATTATTTCCTTCGATAAAGACTTTAAGAAGTCCACGAACATTTAACTTTTATTGCATCAAGTCCTTTTTTATATTTAGTCAAGTTTTGACTAAATATTTTAACATCGAGCGGGAATCGAAACGAGGGTCGTGGTGTATGTGTGTGTGTGTGTGTGCGTGCGTGCGTGCGTGCGTGCGTGCGTGTAGAGCGATTCAGACCAAACTACTGGGCCGATCTTTATGAAATTTTACATGAGAGTTCCTGGGATTGATATCCCCGAACGTTTTTTTCCTTTTTTCGATAAATGTCTTTGATGACGTCATATCCGGCTTTTCGTGAAAGTTGAGGCGGCACTGTCACGCCCTCATTTTTCAACCAAATTGGTTGAAATTTTGGTCAAGTAGTCTTCGACGAAGCCCGGACTTCGGTATTGCATTTCAGCTTGGTGGCTAAAAAATTAATTAATGACTTTGGTCATTAAAAATCTGAAAATTGTAAAAAAAAAATAAAAATTTATAAAACGATCCAAATTTACGTTCATCTTATTCTCCATCATTTTCTGATTCCAAAAACATATAAATATGTTATATTTGGATTAAAAACAAGCTCTGAAAATTAAATATATAAAAATTATTATCAAAATTAAATTGTCCAAATCAATTTAAAAACACTTTCATCTTATTCCTTGTCGGTTCCTGATTCCAAAAACATATAGATATGATATGTTTGGATCAAAAACACGCTCAGAAAGTTAAAACAAAGAGAGGTACAGAAAAGCGTGCTATCCTTCTTAGCGCAACTACTACCCCGCTCTTCTTGTCAATTTCACTGCCTTTGCCATGAGCGGTGGACTGACGATGCTACGAGTATACGGTCTTGCTGAAAAATGGCATTGCGTTCAGTTTCATTCTGTGAGTTCGACAGCTACTTGACTAAATATTGTATTTTCGCCTTACGCGACTTGTTCAGGAAGCCAATGCATAGCCCCTCCATAGGAGCCTAAATTGATGACGTCACGGCAATAAAGTCTGTGGACTCCATAAAGTCTCTTATTTCTAATGCATGGACCGCGCATAGAGCCTTATGTCGGCCATAAAGTTATAGCAGGCCCCTCCTTCCAATAAGAGCTATGGAACCCGCTATTGGAGCGTTTAAAATGGCGGCTGCTTTCATGCCGATTCAGGATGAGAAGAAATTTGAGAAGCAACCGGATCTTTCTTGACCGCCTACATCCACTGAATCGTTACGACGACGTGGAACTGTACAGAAAATTCCGCTTTCGTCGGCAGGACATTCTTGCAATCACGGATGAACTGTAAGAGCAACTCGAACTGCCGAATCGAAAGGGTGCATTGCCGCCGGTTCTGCGGGTTATCTTGACTTTGGGTCAGTTTTTACGCGTGCGGATCTTTTCAAGATGTGTGTGATCGCGGTACATAAGTAATAATGATAATAATAATAATAATATGGGAATTTATAACATCAAACACAGCATGCAGAACCAGCAAGAGAGTGACTTATACCTTTATGGCGAGGGTACCGGAATGGATATAGTTTCCAGCAAGTTTTATCAGGAGACGGGCTTTCCAAACTGTCTGCGGCAAATGGTGTACAACTGACCCGCCGCGAAGCATCACAAAGCTTGACGCATGCGCAGAGACACAGGATGACGGGGAATCCCTTCCACTATCTACGTGTTAAAAATAGAGCCGCTCTTAGCTATGGCAGGCACTATTTCAACTCATGCATGCGGACCGCTGAGTTCTATAGTGCGTTTCATAGCTATGCGCTCTACAGCGCTATGAAATCCTAAAAGTATGGAGGGGCTATACATTCGGCCCCTGATCTACGGACCCATCAGCAAAATGGTAAAGCGGAGATTTTGGTAAATTCCAGCCTGGATTAAAAGTAACAGATTGATAAGTCTGGCATAAGAAGGATGGAACAACTAAGGCATCGTTCATCAAGCCAACGAAGGCCAAGGGGCCATCACTCAGACCTTTTCGACATCAACGGCACTCTTCTGTCTGCGGAGTCTTTTCTGGTTGTCTGCCACGGAAACCTTGTCTGATGAAGAATCTTGACTGACACTTCGCGTGATCGGGTTGCTTCGTGCATTTCACACAAAAAAGGCACGAATACAAGACTTTAAACAAGTCGCGTAAGGCGAAAATACAACATTTAGTCAAGCTCAGTCGAACTCACAGAATGAAACTGAACGCATTCCATTTTTTCCGCAAGACCGTACACTCGTAGCATCGTCTGTCCACCGCTCGTGGCAAAGGCAGTGAAATTAACAATACAGAAAAGCGCGGTAGCGGTTGCGCTGAGGAGGATAGCCCGCTTTTCTATATCTCTATTCTGTTTAACTCTCTGAACGTGTTTTTAATCCAAACATATCATATCTATATGTTTTTGGAATCAGGAACGGACATAAGGAATAAGATAAAATTGTTTTAAATCGATTTCGGAAATTTAATTTTAATCATAATTTTTATATTTTTAATTTTCAGAGCTTGTTTTTAATCCGAATATAACATAATTATATGTTTTTGGAATCAGAAAATAATGACACGAGTGAATTAATATGCATAACAGTTCGAAATTGTAACTACACAGGAACCCCACTTTTAAGACTCCACAGTTGAAGAATTCCCCATTTGTAATTCCTTGCTTTATTATACGTTCCGTTTTAAACCCCTTTACATTTATGTCCGTTTTATGACTACCTCAGATTATTTGTTTTAAGAGGTTTTAAAATGGGGTTCCACTGTCTCTTTTTTCTGTGTTTTTGTTGTTTTGTTTGTTTGTTTGTTTGTTTGCTTGCTTAACGCCCAGCCGACCACGAAGGGCCATATCAGGGCGGTGCTGCTTTGACATATAACGTGCGCCACACACAAGACAGAAGTCGCAGCACAGGCTTCATGTCTCACCCAGTCACATTATTCTGACACCGGACCAACCAGTCCTAGCACTAACCCCATAATGCCAGACGCCAGGCGGAGCAGCCACTAGATTGCCAATTTTAAAGTCTTAGGTATGACCCGGCCGGGGTTCGAACCCACGACCTCCCGATCACGGGGCGGACGCCTTACCACTCGGCCAACCGTGCCGGTTGTGTTTTTGTTGTTTTGTTTTCGTTTCTGTAGTTACGAGCGTAATGTGTGTACTGTCTGACTTCAGATAAGATCAAACGGTCCTGCCAGCACGATGCATCGGTGTGATGATTCGACCTGCTTCCACTTTAGACAAAAATAGAAACTGTCTCTTTTCGTTTGCTGTACATCATTCTATCTGGAAATACTGTATACTGGTATTTTGAGAAAACCATGTTTGTGTGTCGTTATGTTACTTTAAAAACAAAATCAGTGTTACAGCATTTTCATCTTTCTGTATGATGTTTAGTGGCCAATAAAAATAATACTATGCAATCAAATGTTTTAGAGTAAGACAGAGCTGAGAAATACAGTTCGTAATTGTCAAGGATTCTGGGAAGGGTTTTTATTCCCTCAAAGATAAATATATAAATAAATTTAAAAAAAGTTAAAAAGAAACTGTTGAATATCAACCATTCAAGACCTGTTTTATGCGTTCAAGTAACAACAGCACACCTATGGTTCGTACAGAAAACCTCAAAACGAAATAAATATGAAAACAAAATTGTTGGATATAAATCACATAACATCATTTCCTAAATGCGTTCAAGTAACAGAACACCTTTGGTATATTGCACGCACAGAGTACCTTAAAACGAAATACAAATCCTTTAAACAGTATTTTATTCATAAACAGACACATGATAATATAACAACATCATTAAGAAGGAGCACAACAAAATTAAAACTTATGGTAAGTGCTCACATAAACATTCCTGAAATTTCATGGCGGATTATGATCAATGCGACACATTTTTTGAAAAAAGAGATGAGACCAACAACAAAAAAATATATATATCAAAAAATAAAATAAAAATAAAATTTTAAAAAAAGGAAAAAAAAAGAAAAGGAGAAAAACAGCAAGGAAAACTTAGTTTGAATTATCGAACACAATCTGTGTCAATACAAACGAAATACAAATAAGAAAAAGGTGACAACGATAGTGTTGGATATAAACCAAATAAGACAATTTCCCCAATACGTCCAAGTAACAGCATGCGTGTTCCCTTGCACGCGCAGAAAACCTCCAAACGTTACGCTCAAAAAACGTGTCGATGAGAGTGAGGTCTCTGCTGATCGATAACTAAAGCCAGCATTTCCGCAA
>NC_090246.1:13882046-13883685 GCF_037325665.1 Littorina saxatilis
CCAAAGAAAATCTGCACTGGAGAGTAATTACACCAAGAGAAAAGAAATAGTTCTCTCCTTCAACTTTTCAGCCAACTCACTATCTCGTGTTTTTCTTCTTCTAAAAAGGCCACCACTGAAGAGTGAAGTAAAACCAAATGAAAGAAACTGAGCGAACTTGGCGAACACTGATAAAGGTTACCTGCCATCCTCCACAAATATAAAGTGTTCTGGCTTCGGCGAAAATTGTCTCGAGTTGTTGTCGCAGCAGAGTTTTATTAAAAAGGAAATGGGGGAGAAAAGAGGGGGGGGGGGGGGGGGGGGGGGGATTGAGGATGTGGGATTTGGGCTGGCTGGCTGGAGGGAGGGGGCGGGAATGGAGATTAGATATGTAAAAGAGTGAAGGTAGCATTGTCAATGTCATTTCTGCAGAAGAGGGACACACACACACACACACACACACACACACACACACACACACACACACACACACACACACACACACACACACACACACACACACACACATAAATACGAACAAAATACAAAGAATTCAAAGAAACAGAAATGCATCTACATTAAACCGGTACAATGTATTATGTAGTTATATTATTATGTAGCATGGATGTGTGGGTTTTATCCTCTGACGAATTCTTCCTACACCATATTACTTTACTTTGAAACGTCAGTACACGTTTCAAGAAGGGTGCATACGTGAATGGTTAGCACGAGTGCGTTTGGTGGACCGTGATCCGGTGGGTTTTCCTTCGTTCGTTTTAAAATATTGTTCAAACAACAGTTAAAACCTCCTGTCTTTCGGTCTAAAGGGAAGAAACTTGCACCAGCAAAAAAGCATGACATGGAATATACACAGTCATAACAGGAACCACGTCACCATCCCAGGGTTAGTCACTTTGATCCCAGAGACCGAGAGAGGGAAAGAGAGAGAGAGAGAGAGAGAGAGAGAGAGAGAGAGAGAGAGAGAGAGAGAGAGAGAGAGAGAGAGAGAGACAGACAGACAGACAGACAGACAGAGGCAGAGACAGAGAGACACAGACAGACAGACAGACAGACACAGACAGAGAGCGAGCAAAATCATATAATAGAACTGTGCGCGCAAACGGTATGGGAGCCAAACCTCTCGGGAACAGCAATCGGGGAAATGGAACTAATTCTATAGCTCGCAGCAAGGCTCAGGGGATGACAGGAACGAGATACTGCGTGACATGATGAATACCAGTTTGCCGGTTCTTGACCGATAGTTCACTTATTTTCGATGTTTGTAATACTTATGTCCGGAGTAGTCACGTAATACAAAGTTGGTTGCTTGAACTTGGGCGTCTGGTAGCTCACTCAGCAGAGCATTGGATTTGTCATCCTATAGGGGCTTAGGTTCGAATCCAGGCCGGAAGGGACACGTATCAGCTTTAGGTAATGACTCCACTTAGATATGGTATTCATGTCCCACCCCCATGTCACCGCCGCGGCACATGAGAAATCTCGGCCATTCTGCCCTAAAATGCTTGCGCGGCTGATAACACCTTAAAACACACAATCAATCAATCAATCAATATGAAGCTTATATAGCGCGTATTCCGTGGGTACAGTTCTAAGCGCTTGTCGAAGAGTTGTCAACACAGGACTAACAAAGAAACTAACA
>NC_090246.1:13883885-13896385 GCF_037325665.1 Littorina saxatilis
ACACACACACACACGCACACAGACACAGACACACACACACACACACACACACACACACACACACACAAACACGCACAGCTCTATCGTAAAGGTTTTTTGGTTATGACACTGTAATCCTGCCCGTCTATCTACTCCAGCAATCCTCCATAAACAGACGTCTGTGCTAACAAACATGTGTAGAAAACACCGGACAGGAATACATAGATCGCATGGCAAATCATATACAATTTGATATGAATGGAGAAACGGGTAGGAAAGTACACATTTAGCACAGAGAGAGCCAGACGGAGAGACATTTTGGATAAGTGCACGAATGAGACTCATATGCGGCAGACAGACGGAGATACATTTTGGATAAGTGCACGAATGAGACTCATAGGCGGCAGACAGACGGAGATACATTTTGGATAAGTGCACGAATGAGACTCATATGCGGCAGACAGACGGAGATACATTTTGGATAAGTGCACGAATGAGACTCATAGGCGGCAGACAGACGGAGAGACATTTTGGATAAGTGCACGAATGAGACTCATATGCGGCAGACAGACGGAGATACATTTTGGATAAGTGCACGAATGAGACTCATAGGCGGCAGACAGACGGAGAGACATTTTGGATAAGTGCACGAATGAGACTCATATGCGGCAGACAGACGGAGATACATTTTGGATAAGTGCACGAATGAGACTCATAGGCGGCAGACAGACGGAGATACATTTTGGATAAGTGCACGAATGAGACTCATAGGCGGCAGACAGACGGAGATACATTTTGGATAAGTGCACGAATGAGACTCATAGGCGGCAGACAGACGGAGAGACATTTTGGATAAGTGCACGAATGAGACTCATAGGCGGCAGACAGACGGAGAGACATTTTGGATAAGTGCACGAATGAGACTCAAAGGCGGCAGACAGACGGAGAGACATTTTGGATAAGTGCACGAATGAGACTCATAGGCGGCAGACAGACGGAGAGACATTTTGGATAAGTGCACGAATGAGACTCATATGCGGCAGACAGACGGAGAGACATTTTGGATAAGTGCACGAATGAGACTCATATGCGGCAGACAGACGGAGAGACATTTTGGATAAGTGCACGAATGAGACTCATAGGCGGCAGACAGACGGAGAGACATTTTGGATAAGTGCACGAATGAGACTCATAGGCGGCAGACAGACGGAGATACATTTTGGATAAGTGCACGAATGAGACTCATAGGCGGCAGACAGACGGAGAGACAGACCATGCAGAGAAGATGGGATTGACAGATGGGCGAGTCAAGCTGACTGGCTTTCACAGACGTGTATAAACACAGAAATACTATCCTTAGCGGATTATGACTTTATTCCGTTATTCTGCAGAAAAACAGAAATGCTGGAGAAAAACTGTTTGTGTCTGCAGCATTTCTGAATGTCATCTTTCGCGAGAGCAACGTTTTTTTCTGCAGCAAAACAGTTTTACTGCAGTAAAATTGAAATCAAGAATGCTGCAGTAAAACGGTGATGTTGTTTTACTGCAGAAAACCTGTTTACACTTTTTCTGCAGCATTTTGTACTGGCTCATTATAATGTTGGAGCACGCGAGCCCCCTCTGTCGAGAGATGGACTCATCCAGAATTACCAATACTCAGTGTTGTGCGTGACACGAATGTATTTTGTCTACACGTGTCTGACTTCCTTTCCGCCGGAAGTTCAAAGTTTCAAATTAAACAATGGCACCTGTCAGCAACATTGTCACATTTTCCCAGACGAACGCAGTAGTCCACTTCGTGTTCGATTTGCTTCAGAAATTGTTAATAAGTCCGGGGAGTGTCTGGTAACACTTAGTCACAGGCTTATAACTCAAACAGTTTTCGCTCTTTTCTAAAACGGTTTTCGCCACTGGATAGAGCATGAAAAACTCTTTAGGAAAATGTACAAATATGAAAATCATGCAAAGGTGACAATCATGCGACTCATTCCGTGGTGGAGGGTCACAAATGGTCGAACATCTGTACAGGCATAAAAAGAATGTAGTGCAAAGAACGCGCACATGCAGAGATATATCAACACAGACAAGTGGATCATCAGGCCAAAATCTGAACAGACAGACAGACACATTAAAACAGCCAAATATGTAGAGAAATGAGACCACACAAAAAAACCACGTACAAGTAGACAGACGCACTATATAAACACACAAAAACACGCCCGAAAAAACGGACACAAATTTGTACAGACACACAGACACATAAAAAGGGGAAAGTATTCAGAAAAATGGGAGCAGCGGCAAGGCACAGAGGGCACCTTCCAACCAACTTACAGCCCACAGCAAGCTGCTTGTACCGACACCACAGAGGCTGTGAGCTTCAACATACTCCACGACTACGCCCGCCAGCGCGCAGGGGAGCATGATTCACCTTTTTCTACCCCCATCTCTTCTTTTTATTCCCCCTTCAGTCATCCTCCTCCTCTCACCGACCACCCCCCACCCCCTACACATTAACCTTACCTGTTCAGGTAAGTAGAACCCAACCTTACCCCCTCCCTTCTCTCCCCAGTTACTTATCTCTTTCCTTCTTCTTCAAGATTCTGTAGATATTCTCTCCCACTTCAAACATCAACCCTGTTTCCCCTTCCTCAGCCAACCTTCTGGCTTCTACTCTCCGCTGTGCATTCTGTCTCTGTCTCTCTCTGTCTCTGTCTCTGTCTCTCTCTCTCTCTCTCTTTCTCTCTCGTTCAGTCGCCCACCCCCTCTCCGTCTAACTCTCCGCCTATGTCCAAAAGTATCTCCCTCTCCCTCTCTCCTGTTCGCTCTCTCTCTCTCTCTCTCTCTTTCTTTCTCTCTGTCACCGTATCTCTGCCCATCCTCTCTCTCAGTTTGCCCCTCTTTCTCCCATTCTCTCTCCAAGTCCCCCTCCCCCACCCCCACCCTTACTTCCCATTCTGGCAGAGTGTGTCTATCTACCTGTGCAGTGCAGCGTGCCAGCAGTTTGCTGGCGTCTAAAAATAGCGCGCGTTTTGGATGTCTGGCCTCCGCTGGGCTTATCGGGATCAATCCTTCGGGCTGATCTATCTTCCTTACATCTTACGCCTACCCCCTCCCTATCCCCCCTACCCCTCCCCCACCCACCCTCCTCATGCCCCCACCTTCTTTACTCTCTGCCGCGTTGGCATGTTGGCTGCCGTCACCTACCTACTACGTGGTTTTCTGGAAAGGAGAGAGAGAGAGAGAGAGAGAGAGAGAGAGAGATTGGTAAGGCATAGGTATCTGTCTCATCACCCTCTCTCTAACTCTATCACACACACACACATACATCACACACACACACACACACACAGTCACACACATACATCCCCCCGCCACACACACACACACTAACCGCCAACAGCAACAACGTACAACTAAGCATTTGGTAAAAAGGTCCAACAAGCAGCAGCAAACTTGCAGACAACAATGCACTTTCCCCCACCTACCGGAGGCACCTAACCAGACTAAAACACAACACGCGGCGGCACCCTTTTTAACGGTATCAAAACTAAATGATGAAGTGTATGACAACGCTGACCGGCAGGTTTTAAAAAAGGACACAGCACAGTAGACCATATTTTCACTCTTTTGTCTCTGTGATCATACTCATAATAATCATACTCACTTATTTTCTTATGATGTTTTTATTTTTTATTATGCATTCTTATTCTTTTGATTGGAAATGAGTATTGTTACAATATAATTTCCATATGGATTAATAAATTTGAGTTGAGTTGAGTTGAGAAGCAATTGTTAAGTTGGGGTATGTTGTATTGTGCTTTTGTCAATTTAAAAAAAAGCGTTTGATTCAGTCAACAGAGCGTGTCTTTGGAGTGTATTGAAGAAACGGGGAATGAGAGGAAGAATGTTCAGAGCAATTAAAAGCATGTACACTGTCGTTAAGGCAAGGGTTCGTATAGGAGCCGACCACTCAGAAGATTTTGAGTGCCCGTTTGGCCTGAAACAGGGCGAAATTTGCAGCCCAATTTTGTTCTCCCTCTTTATTAAAGAGCTTACCGAGGAGATTACAGTTTGAAATGGTAAGCACGGACACGGTATCACACTCTCCCTAGATTTGATTCCGAGTTTGATTATGCTTTTCGCTGATGATGTTATTCTTGTTTCGAATACTGTTGTCGGTCTTCAAAAACAACTTAACATACTAAGGGACTGTGTCAATACACTTGGTCTTGTTGTAAAATTGCGAAAGTCTAATGTCGTGGTGTTCATAAACGGAGGTCACCTAGCAGCCAGGGAAAGGTGGTTTTATGATGGTAAGATACTGGAAGTTGTAAACCAGTATAAATACCTTGGCGTCCTATTTTCAACAGGTTGCACCTGTTCCTATTCTTTGGAAGACATGGCCACGATGGCCAAAAAAGGAGTACTTGTCATTTTAAAGATTTTATGGTCGCTTGGAGAACAATCCCCCAAGCTGTTTTTGAAATTATTTGATTGTCAAATTCAACCCATGCTTACTTATGGTGCCGAGATATGGGGACCGCTTGCAGATCATTGTACTATTGAAAGGGTTCATCTCTTTGCACTAAAGCGGTTTTTAAGTGTCAGCATTAAAACACCAAGCGTACTTATGTACGCAGAAACAGGCAGGTATGTATTGTACTTACTCAAAATGTGTGAAATTTTGGTTAAAACTTGTGAGAATGACGGATGATCGTGTACCTTTTAAGTGCTATAAGATGTTGTATAATCTTCATTGTAATGACAAGAACAACTGGGTTTCATCTGTTTGTTTTATGTCAGTTGTACCGTTTTGGGTTTGGACATGTCTGGGAAAACCAAGGAGTGTTTGATGTAGGAGCATTTCTTCGTGTGTTTAGACAAAGATTGATTGATTGCTTTATGCAAGATTGGAATAGTGATTTAGTTTCAAAAGATCGTTATGCGTTCTATTGGTCATTTAAGGAGATTCTCGAATTGCCATCGTATTTTTCAGTAATCAAAAGTACATGGAGCAGAAGAAGTTTGACTAGGTTTAGACTCGGTGTGTCCCAGATACACATCGCCTTCGTTATTCCAAGAAATTACAAGATCATTTTTCTTGCCCTTTTTGTGCAGACTCCCAGGAATCGGAGATTCACTTTCTGTTTGTTTGTCCTAAGTATAAAGACCTGCGAGACTTGTACATTCCAGCCCGTCGCGATATAACCTTGAATGGTTGAAAACGACGTTAAACACCAAATAAAGAAAGAAAGAAAGAATGTACATTCCAGCTAAGTACCACACATATCCGTCGGCCTTTAAAATGTGTCTTCTTTTGGCTGATGTCATTTACATTGCCTTAAAAATAGTGTACGCAATCATGATCATCCAAATCAAACGTGAAAGGAACCTGCCTGGATTAAAGATAGTTTAAAGATACAGTTGTTTACATATATTTGAACATTTTGTCTTAGGCCGAAATATTATGATCGTTTTCATCTCTGTAGAATCAACTGTCGAGAAAACTTACTGAAGATTGTTCCCCATACCGTTTTAGCAAGGATTTATCTCCGTGAATCCTAAAGAAACTCACTTTGGTGTATAGATTGATTCACTATTAATGAAAACCATCCATGATTGACGATTATAAATTCTGAAAGAACAATCAATATCATCATATAATAATGATTTGGTTTGGGGGCAAATGAGTGTGTATTGTTTGCGTAATTTTTTCAAGAGGAATTGCATACCAAAACAAAAGTAACTTACGACGACGCCTTTTATGTACGTCACTTCTAATCCCTAAAAAGAACAAAAGGAATAGTTGTCTTTCGTTTTCTCTGTGTGTGTGTGTGTGTGTGTGTGTGTCTGTGTGTGTGTGTGTGTGTGTGTGTGTGTGTGTGTGTGTGTTATGTGTGTGTTGTGTGTTGTGTGTGTGTGTGTGTGTGTGTTGTGTGTGTGTTGTGTGTTGTGTGTGTGTGTGTGTGTGTGTGTGTGTTGTGTGTTGTGTGTGTGTGTGTGTGTGTGTGTGTGTTGTGTTGTGTGTGTGTGTGTGTGTGTGTGTGTTGTGTGTGTTGTGTGTGTTGTGTGTTGTGTGTGTGTGTGTGTGTGTGTGTGTGTGTGTCCTCCGTGTCTGTGTTCTGAACTTTTGTTTAATTGGGATTGCATGTACCTCATAAATAGTTTGTTCCATCAGCTACGTTTACAAATAAAGAACCAGAAGACAAGGCAAGAAACTGAGAAAAACGATTTGGGACTGAGAGTACTTGCCAACCGATTCTACATTTTCAAAATTTGAGAATACTTTTGACTGCTTTCCCTTGTAATCTCTCTCTCTCTCTCTCTCTCTCTCTCTCTCTCTCTCTCTCTCTCTCTCTCTCTCTCTCTCTCTCTCTCTCTCTCTCTCTCTCTCTCTCTCTCTCTCTCTCTCTCTCTCTCTCTCTTGTGTGGGTGAATGTGTAGGTTTTTAAACATACAGTTACTCGATCCTTGTCCTTATTGTTACTGATTATGATGAAATATTTGTTGTTTTGGACAATAACAAAAATCACTGGGTTGAAAGAAAGAAGGGTTAGACAAATGACAGGAAAATACAGTTACCTCCCTTGATGGGAGAAAAATACGATTTCACCAATTAATTCATTAAGCAAATGAACAAATTGACCGCTTCAAATTAACAACAAACTTATTTGAAATGGCTTTGTTCCATAGGATTATTTTTAAATGGACCCACTGTACCGAAACCCTCAAAACATCTGATGTTTAAGACAAGTAATTATTCCACACCTGAGAGAGACTGATTCCGTACCAGTGGGCTACATAAAGTGATTGGATGTATTGCACTTTCAGATACTGATGCCCTGAAACAGTTGCTATATAGCAGATGTCTCTGTCTCTCTCTTGTGTGTGTGTGTGTGTGTCTGTGTCTGTGTGTGTGTTTGTGTGTGTGTGTCTGTGTGTGTGTGTGTTTTGGATTGTTGCTGTGTCTGTTGGTTGTGTTGCGGATGATCAAACTCTCAATGTTGAGATAGGAAAAGACAGACAGATAGACGGAGCGAGAGAAAGCGAGAAAGAGAGAGAGAGGGCGAGAGAGCAGACACAGACACAGACAGACAGACAGACAGACGGACGGACAGACATACACCAATCCACACAGATAACTCCCCCTCCCCCACGCACAACACACAGACAAATGTGTGAAATCTGCACAATGAAACTATGATTGTGATATGATTGTTTTGGTGAATGACACAATCACGCATCGACGACCTTACAGTTAAGTTAATTATCTTTGATTTTTAAACTACAGTTAATAGTATCTTTGATTTGTGAGTCTTCAGAAAAATGGCCAATCTTTAAGTAGGCATTGAAAGCATCTGATCAGTAAACAATTACCCATGTAAATACGCAGTAGCAGGCTCGTACTCTAGCAAATTGAGTTAATGAAAGTAAAAATGCCAGCTCTGTAGAGAAGCCGAGACAGCATATACAATATTAATTACCCCCCTCCCACCAGAAACACCCCTCCCCACCCCCTCGAGACAAAACAAAATTAATAATGTTATGATAAAGACAAATTGAAAACCAAATAAGACCATTCCTATTCTAAACACTTTCTCGCGCAATTGCAGAGAATCTACTTTCTCAGACCTAAAGATAAAAATAGCTGTATTTATTTAAGTTGGAAGCTGAAGTTATCTTCTGGTAAACACAGAGGCGATGATATGACAGTGTTTATTATTAAGTGATTCTTTACATCGCACGTAGCTCTTGGAACTGGTGTTGTTGATGGTAACACTAGAGTTTCACAAATAAATCAGAATACACAGATCCACAGAGACAGAAGCACAAACGAAGAAACGAAAAGACTCGAAAATAATACATTTAAGGCAAGAGGGCAGGCTGACAAGAAAACAAAGTGGCAGACAGGCAGGCGCACAGACGGACAGACACACGATCGCATTCACCCCAACATTCACACACACACACACACACACACACACACACACACACACACACACACACACACACACGCACACACACACACACACACACACACGCACGCACGCACACACACACACACACACACACACACACACACACACAAGCAAGGCACACGCACGCACACACAAACACACTCTCTTCCTTTTTGCTTTTCTCGTCTGTCTGTCTGTCTGTCTGTCTGTCTGTATGTGTGTGTGTGTGTGTCTGTCTCTCTCTCTCTCCCTCTCTCTCTCTCCCTCTCTCTCTCTCCCTCTCTCCCCTCCCCCCCTCTCTCTCTCTCTCTCTCTCTCTTTCTCTCTCTCTCTCTGTTGCGATTTTCCATCATCATCATCAACATCATCATCATCATTATCATCATCATATCATCATCATCATCATCATCATCATCATCATCATCATCATCATCATCATCATCTTTAATAATATCTCCATCATCTTCATCATCATCATCATGTACACCATATAATCATTGCAAGCATTAGTGTAAACGTTGGTATTGTGTGAATTTTACCGTCGATCACTTTACATGTGTAACCTCAATTAACATGTTGCATGTTTGGCTTTGATTTGTATGTTGCTTACTTTGTCATTTTGTTGTTTGTGTTTGTTTGCTTGTTTGCTTACTTGTCGATTGTTTGCTGGGTCGTTCGTTTAATTTGTTTATTTGTCATGTTGCTTTACTTGTTTATCATTTATTAGACATTTGTATTAGAAGTAAGGACCGGTTGTAAGAAAAGGCGTCGCCTTAAACCTCTATCCTTGAAAAATAAAGTTCCATCATCATCATCTCTCTCTCCCTCTCTCTCTCTCTCTATCTCTCTCTCTCTCCCTCCCTCTCTCCCTCCCTCCCTCCCTCCCTCCCTCCCTCTCTCTCTCCCTCCCCCCTCTCTCTCCCTCTCTCTCTGTCTCTCCTCCCTCTCTCTTTCTCTCCCTCCCTCCCTCTCTCATCATTAAAAGCAATACCAGTCACTTGGTCATGGCAATACGACTTGGAATGTCACGCACGAACCCTGATTTGTAAATATTTAACAACAGAATAAAGAAAACAGCGCAAAACCATCGGACACCCCCAGTGTGATGTTGGAAGAGTATGTGCCAAAATAGTCGGCAATCTAAGCCATCATAAACAGCCATTCATTATCCACCAAAACATGCTTATATACAAATATCTTGCTCTGAAAGAGCTGTTTACGCAGAACATATGCTTGTGCAACGAAAAAAAGATTATGTGTGCACACAACCCCGACTAAAAATAGCAGAATGATTATGTTGGAAGGGTAAAATAAACATACGGATATCTACAAAACGCCAACGCAAGTCTAGATAAGCGAACATATTTATTTTCCTTCACACCCGTAGCAAGCTAATGGGATGCCATGTAGAGTGTGAACTTTTAGCACGGGTTATATCTTCGAGTTCCACCTCCATCACAAGATACACACAGAAGGACCTACATGCAGACACACTTTATAGACGAATAGTGGCACACACAGTCAGAGTAAACAACAGTACGATACTCGTCAAGTACACACGGAGAGAGAGAGAGAGAGAGAGAGAGAGAGAGAGAGAGAGAGAGAGAGAGAGAGAGAGAGAGAGAGACAGAGAGACAGACAGAGAGAGAGAGACAGAGACAGAGACAGAGACAGACAGAGAGAGAGACGGACAGAGACAGAGACAGAGACACAGACAGACAGACAGACAGACAGACAGACAGACAGACAGACAGACAGACAGACAGACAGACAGACATAGTCAACCCAACACAAAACACCTCACAATTCTACACATCAATCGAGTACAAACACAACACAAAGGATCAACACATATATATATAGATATAAATATTACACCAGGCCACATCCTAACTCAACACAACATCCCACCACACAACACCACACCGCACACAACCCAATCCAACAAAACCTAACACAACCAACACAGACACTCACCCAACCCAACCAAGCAAATCTAACACAACCAAGACAGAAAATGTTCCAAACAAATCCACCCAAACCTAACACAACAAACTCAAAACTTCTCCCTTAATTCAATCCACAAAACAACTAACACAACCAATACAGACACTCACCCAACCCAACCAACCAAATCTAACACAACCACCACAGAAACTCGCTCAAACCAACCCACCCAAACCGTACACAACCAACACAGAAACTCGCTCAAACCAACCTACCCAAACCGTACACAACCAACACAGAAACTCGCTCAAACCAACCCACCAAAACCGAACACAAACAACACAGAAACTCGCTCAAACCAACCTACCCAAACCGTACACAACCAACACAGAAACTCGCTCAAACCAACCCACCAAAATCGTACACAAACAACACAGAAACTCGCTCAAACCAACCCACCCAAACCGTACACAACCAACACAGAAACTCGCTCAAACCAACCTACCCAAACCGTACACAACCATCACAGAAACTCGCTCAAACCAACCCACCAAAACCGTACACAAACAACACAGAAACTCGCTCAAACCAACCTACCCAAACCGTACACAACCAACACAGAAACTCGCTCAAACCAACCCACCAAAATCGTACACAAACAACACAGAAACTCGCTCAAACCAACCCACCAAAACCGTACACAAACAACACAGAAACTCGCTCAAACCAACCTACCCAAACCGTACACAACCAACACAGAAACTCGCTCAAACCAACCCACCAAAACCGAACACAAACAACACAGAAACTCGCTCAAACCAACCTACCCAAACCGTACACAACCAACACAGAAACTCGCTCAAATCAACCCACCAAACCCTTACACATCCGACACAGAAACTCACCCAGCAAAGCCGCCACGTCGGGGCCAGAAGAGCCTCCCAGCTTGTAGAAAGGCGACGACGGGTCCTGGGATGGAGGAGACTCGCTGAAACTCTTGCTGGCGGTCTGACGCGGCATCACCATGGGGGATGTCTTCGGGGTAGACCGGCTCATGATGCCTTCCCCGAACTCCGCAGCGAGATGCTCCTCAAGCAGACCCTCCATGTCGATCTCCGAGGTCTCCTCCTGGCTCCACTCCTCGCGATCGCGGTCCTTATCCGACCGGCGGGAGCGCGTCTTCTTGGCGCTGTCTTTGCGCACGTGGATCATCTCCTTGACGCGCCCCCACGCTTTGCGGTGAAGCTTCTTGGAGTCCGACGACTTGGAGCTGCACGCGGACACGCTGAGGTCTTTGGGGAGGTCGAGTTCCTCCCCTTTGTAGCTGGACGAGCGGTGGACGAACCTGGAGTCTCCTTCCCCCTCCTCTTCTCCATCCCCGTCCTCGTCCGTGTCTTTGGGCGAGATGAGGCTGGGCGAGGACTGGCGGCGGATGAGGGGTTTGACCTTGAGGAGGCGCTCCGTGTCCTTCTGCTTGCTGCCTAAATACATGGTCTTCACCTCGATGACGGAGCTGACGTCGCTGGCCGAGGAGGCCTCACTCTGACGCTTCCTGGCCTCGTACTGCTCCCACCAACCTGGCGGGCCCATCCAGATCTCCGTACCCTGCTCCTCCCCGCCGGGCCCTCCTCCCCCAGCTCCCGGGCCCATCACGGACTGGGGGGACCGGCCGGCGCTGAAGGCCTCGGGCGTCGAGCCTGGAGAGATGCGGGGCAAACGCGGGACGAGGAACTCTGCGTCGTAAGACGTGTCCAGGGAGCGAGGCTCTCCGGCCAGACGACCTGTCGAAGAGAACTCGTGCCCTTCTGAACTGACCGTGGAATACCTCTGCGTGGAGCGGCCAAACTCTTTGAGGGACTTCAACGTGGTGCCCAAGTCCTCGTACCAAAACTGCCCCGTCAACACTTTCTTCACACGTGCCCACTTGGAGCTTTTGGACTTCTGTTTGGGAGACTTAGAGAACACGCTCTTGCCGCTCTTAGACTTGGTCAGGCCCATGGCCCTTCCGTCCGCAGTGCTCGTTTCGTCTAAGATCTCCACTTCTAAAGAACCCGTGGAGAAGCTACGTTTATGCATGGCTCCCTTGGGACGCTTAGGTCTTTGGTCCGAGGCGGACTCTGAGATCTCTATATACTGCACATCCTCGGCGCTGGATAAACGCGGACGACCTCCTCGCGGCTCTCGAGTCCTGTCTCCGTCGCCATGGCGATGGTGGTGGTGATGATGATGGTGATGACCCTTGTGATGCTTGGAGGCGGGCAGAGACTGGAAACCAGAGGCCGCGGAGGAGTCTGATGTGGACATGAGTTCACTGCGCGCCTTGAGCAAGTTCTTTGTGGTCTCTAGGTAGTCACACTTCTTCTTCAGCTTCACGTTCTCGTCTTTGAGGTTGGACAGCTGCTCCATGAGTCTGATGAGGTTGTCCAGGTGGTTCAAACCCACGCTAGCGTGTAGCGAGCTGGGGCTGGGAGAGCGAGGACTCCGGTGATGGAAGCTGCCGCTCTGGTGAGGACTCGGAACCACCAACAGCGTGGGCTGGCTTGTCTCGTCGAAGGAGTGGTCCTGTTCTTCAAAGAACTCTATGACGTTAGAGGCCTCTTCGCGGGTTGTAGTCTG
>NC_090246.1:13901385-13925097 GCF_037325665.1 Littorina saxatilis
GAACGAGAAACAAATTAAAAATCTGTATCATATCAAATGAAGATACGAACAAAGTGAAGAAAACAAACTCTGTTTTGCTCACGATGGAAAACATCTGGATACCACCAACAATGAATAAATAAACTTGACACGCTGGACTGAAGAAAACAAATCCCACTGATCCTAACCCCATCCCAAAAACAAAACCACGGGGATCTGTTCAACATCTCCCAGCTATTGTCCACACGCTGACCCCTGGTATGTCAGGTCAAGATTCAGCATGTGACCTCCAGGGGTCACAGCGTAACACACGTGTCTGGTCATTCACAGTGACCAGCGGGGGCAGGTGATACATCAAGGTGTGTGGGGAGGTTAAGGTGTATGTCAAAAAGAAACACACAGGTATAGGGAGGTCGTTGGACGCGGGATGTCGGCAAAATGTATTCATAAAACAAAGATAAAAGTGTTTTGCTTTTTCAGCTTCAGGAAATGATGTTCAAGAGAATGTTTACGTCCGACTAGTTGACACAAACTTGCACACTGCATGAGTTGTGCTGTGTTTGACTCTGTGAGTAAAGATCTCTTTTGCTTTTTAACAATTTCGTTTCAATCAAATTATGCACAATACAGTGTTTGATGTTTTTACTGATATTGAAACTTCGTTCTGATCGACACAAATGTTGCTGTCATGTCGGCAGAGCTGCCAAACTTTATGTAACGAGTAGGATTAAAGTCACACAAAGGGTCATACACGTCAGAAAATTGAAATTGTTAAATCATTTCGGCAAATTTGCTGAAACCTACGACAATAAAATCCTCGCAACATGCATTTCTCAGGTATAAAATGGCGCTAAAGTTATCGTCCTTTTACACACATTGAAACAGTCAGATACAGAATTTGAGACCGATGGATCGAACATAAGCATTTTGTTTGTTTGTTTAACGCCCAGTCCACCACGAAGGGTGATATCAGGGCGGTGCTGCTTTGACATTTAACGTGCGCCACACACAAGACAGAAGTCGCAGCACAGGCGTCATGTCAGTCTCACCCAGTCACATTATTCTGACACCGGACCAACCAGTCCTAGCACTAACCCCATAATGCCAGACGCCAGGCGGAGCAGCCACTAGATTGCCAATTTTAAAGTTTTAGGTATGACCCGGCCGGGGTTCGAACCCACGACCTCCCGCTCAGTGGGCAGACGCCTTACCACTAGGCCACCGTGTTGCGGTGAACATAAGCATGACAGTCACCAAACAGGAAGGTGGTAAGGTGGGCAAGGAGAAGGGCAGACAGACAGACAGACGGACAGACAGACGGACGGACGGACGGACGGACGGATGGACGGACGGACGGACGGACAGTGTATTCTTACAATTGTGCCGTAAATCAGTGTATGAAATGGAAAATGAGTATGCACTTCACTTCAGGTACCTTCACTGCGAATAAAAGAAAATTTTGTTTTGTTTTCTTTAGTTGTCACCCTTAACCTCATGTCAGTGCACATGTTAGCCGTACCCGAGTATACATGTATCCAGGTATCGAATTACACACAACTCATCCGTTACTGCCTCAGGAACACGAAGGTACCCGTGTCACCCGTGGATAGGTTAACCAGGGTATGCCCTGCAGTGCCAAAGGTGTCATGGGATTCCAGGGGTAGGGGGAGGCGGGTGGGGGTCTTGGTCATCTTACACTGTCTGATGGGCATGTCTGAAATCAGGAATGTGTCAGTTTCTTGTGTGATTCCAACATGCAACTGAGAGTACGAATTCTGGAAACTTACAGGCAAGGCAAGGCAAGGCAAGGCAAGGCAAGGCAAGGAAAAATGTATTTCAGAAACCATTAGGGTTACATGAATTTGAACAACAAAATACAATACAAACAACAACAACAACACATGTGATAATTGGACACAACACTTCGTCATTAATAGGCTGATCCCAGATGAACGCAGCAACAGCCAAAGCAACATGTTCTACTTTACAAACCTAGCTTTATTTTGCTTTACTGTGAGAAGTTCTGTTTTCTATGTTTAATACAAACAAAACACTAGAAACTGTCAAACTCAAGATAATACTGTCCCGCCGTTGCATTTCGACATGTTAGAACCAGTTGTGTGTACTTTTTCATGGACCAAGTAAGAAAGAAACAGCAACATAGACATATGATTTCAGATTGCCATCAGTGTTAACAATTCGCCACAAACCCTCGTGTTATTATAGAGCAGCAGTTTATAGTAGTAATATACTGTGCTTTCCATTACATATTGCCCTTGCTCAATAACGAAGATGTGTTATCATTATACCCACAAAGAGCGTATGACTTACGCTAGATTGAATGTCCCTGCAACCATTTTGTTTGAGGTCATTTTTCATGTTGCACCGGTTAGCAAAATGACTCGGTAAAATGTCGGCTATGTCCAATTACTTCTCCCACACCGACGTTTAACTTACGAACTTGCTGAATGTAGGTCTAAACGTGATGAAACTTTCTGCCCACAGAACTGTTAAAACTACACTGCGCGTCCCTGCGTCCTATACGCACTAGAAGCCGAAATCACGCACTAGAAATGTATTGAGGGGGTCCCGGGACGCACTAAACCAATAAAGAGCGGGTCCCGGGACGCACTACATTTTTGCGTACTGTAGGAACTCTAGTCGTCAGTCAATTATAGAGCAAGCACAACTGCCAGTTTCACGCCGGAACGATATGGAAACGAGTCTGTGTATTCCATTAACAAGGTTTATTCCCCCCTCTGCTTCTTTACCTCTGTAAACTTGTAGGGGTAGTTATTTTTCGATAATGACCCAGCAACCAAACAAATAACGACCCAGCAACAGCCTGAATCCTCGATAGTGCAATGGGTTGAGAGGTTGTTCTGTTTCGGTACTACTTTTTGCGACTGAAAAGTTCCGAACGCTCTAATGTACGAAGTATACATCTCTGGAGCAAACAATACAAACATGCCGCATTTAAATTAACAACTACAGGCCTGAACACATGAATCTCCATATAAAATCCATGAGTTCGGTTGTTTTCTGAATCTCATCTGCCGTGCCTCAAGCCGTTCATCACAAGCAATTTCCCAAGGCAAGTAACTCATACTTTGTCTAGCGACAAGAGTAGTTCCTCTTCTTTTCACTCAGTTCCTTCGACAACAGACTGCAATCCGACGGTCAGTTTTCAACAATATTTCATTTAATAAACAGATCACACGCAACCAAATGCACACATCTCATCAATTTAAACAACATAAAGGGGTTTCATACACTATTTTCCCCAGAAAACTGAACTTCATACAGTTTTTAACGTTGGAACACGGGTGCAAAAGTTCGTCTGCTAGTCCCATTTGACGAAAAAACATTATTCTAAGCGATACCAAAACATATACAGAACACACAATATCTGCCTTTGCCGCCACAGCAGAATAACAGCATATCTGTGTACTTGATTTTAGCCCAAAATAGGAAAACTGACAAGAAGTGTTAACAGAATGGAATGATTTGCACGGAACTATACCGCAACCGCGCATTAATCGATCGCCTGCGCAGGTTGACTGGTTGAGAGAATAGGATTCGATCAAACTTTCGCAAAAAAACTCCTCTTTTCTTTGAATAACTGAAGAAAGGAGGAATAAAGAGGTTACACACCTCGTCTCAGTGATTATAAAAAATAATGGTCTCAGTTCGCGGTCATGAAAAAGCTCGCTAAAGCTCGCATTTTTCATGATCCGCTAACTTCGACCATTATTTTTGATAATCACTGAGACTCGGCGTGTAACCTCTACTTAGTCTTCGAATATTCTGATGAAAAAAAAGACACTTGATATCACACTATTCGTGATAACAATGCGTTACAATCAACACAGGGGGTTTGAGGACCATGGACTCTTTGGACCCTCTAAAACTCCGCGTAGGGGGTCCATGGACCCTCTAAACATTAAATGTTGGGGTCCCGGGACCCTCTAAACATTAAAAGTGGGGGTCCATGGACCCTCTAAACATTAAAAGTTGGGGTCCCGGGACCCTCTAAACATTAAAAGTAGGGGTCCCGGGACCCTCTAAACATTAAAAGTAGGGGTCCCGGGACCCTCTAAACATTAAAAGTAGGGGTCCCGGGACCCTCTAAACATTAAAAGTAGGGGTCCCGGGACCCTCTAGGACGGGCGTCCATAGAGAGCCCTGTACACGTACTTCTTCTCTTTCAAGCGATCATGTTCAAACCACATAATTATGTGCCCAGGCTTTGACAAGGAGCAAGAGCATCCTTCCGCTAGGACTTACACTACAAATCAAATAAGGTGGCTGAATTAATTCAGCTGGGCCGACATGCAAGAGTCGAGGTCAAAGACTTTACTGGTACGGGATAAACTCTATGTTGAACACCCAATATAGTTTATCCCGGACTAAAATCTATAAACTGTAGATTGTTGATGAATTATTTTCTTGGTATGAGAACAAGGAGACGGATGGTCTGATCCCATGCAAAAGCCTGGCCAGATCCCATATTCCGTGTAAGAGCCTGGCCGGATCCCGTATTTCATGTAAGAGCCTGGCCGGATCCCGTGTTTCATGTAAGAGCCTGGCCAGATCCCATATTCTATGTAAGAGCCTGGCCAGATCCCGTATTTCATGTAAGAGCCTGGCCAGATCCCGTATTTCATGTAAGAGCCTGGCCAGATCCCATATTCTATGTAAGAGCCTGGCCAGATCCCGTATTTCATGTAAGAGCCTGGCCAGATCCCATATTCTATGTAAGAGCCTGGCCAGATCCCGTATTTCATGTAAGAGCCTGGCCAGATCCCGTATTTCATGTAAGAGCCTGGCCAGATCCCGTATTCCATGTAAGAGCCTGGCCAGATCCCGTGTTTCATGTAAGAGCCTGGCCAGATCCCGTGTTTCATGTAAGAGCCTGGCCAGATCCCATATTCTATGTAAGAGCCTGGCCAGATCCCGTATTTCATGTAAGAGCCTGGCCAGATCCCATATTCTATGTAAGAGCCTGACCAGATCCTGTGTTTCATGTAAGAGCCTGGCCAGATCCCGTATTTCATGTAAGAGCCTGGCCAGATCCCATATTCCATGTAAGAGCCTGACCAGATCCCGTGTTTCATGTAAGAGCCTGGCCAGATCCCATATTCTTTGTAAGAGCCTGGCCAGATCCCATATTTCATGTAAGAGCCTGGCCAGATCCCGTATTTCATGTAAGAGCCTGGCCAGATCCCATATTCCATGTAAGAGCCTGGCCAGATCCCATATTTCATGTAAGAGCCTGGCCAGATCCCGTATTCCATGTAAGAGCCTGGCCAGATCCCGTGTTTCATGTAAGAGCCTGGCCAGATCCCGTGTTTCATGTAAGAGCCTGGCCAGATCCCGTGTTCCATGTAAGAGCCTGGCCAGATCCCGTGTTCCATGTAAGAGCCTGGCCAGATACTGTGTTTCATGTAAGAGCCTGGGCAGCTGCGGTTTCATTCGGTGTAAAACCTCATTGAAAGAAGAAAAGTTAAAAGCATACGCATACTGAACAACGTTTATAAACATAAACATGTACCATTTTGAGTTTTTTGTTTTTGTTTTTGCCAAGCACGTCATTGTGGGGCTTTTAATGAATAACATGCATCCGTCCACTCACAATATATTTTCTTTTATCCTTCAACATTTACCACTCAAAAAAGTCTATAGTATTAAAATCCATGAAACAAATGAAAGGCATCTACGGATGTATAGATACATAATTGAGCACACTCATTTGGTATACATTCTGACAATTCACAATAAAGACATCTTTCTGAAGTAAGTGACAACTATAAGGCGTACCTATATTCACAACATTAGGACAAAACAGACATACATAAACAACATAACCTTCATCTAGAAGTTATAAAGGCACATACAACACGACGATTACAGTATTGATAGAGAGACAGAGAGAGAGAGAGAGAGAGAGAGAGAGAGAGAGAGAGAGAGAGAGAGAGAGAGAGAGAGAGAGAGAGAGAGAGAGAGAGAGAGAGAGAGAGAGAGAGAGGGGGGGGGTTGATGATGATGATAATTAGTTTTAACGTCCTCTTAGAACCATTTGGCCTGTCTTGGGACAGGTAGAGTTAATATGCTCTATGTGGGGACAAGACACTGGACAAACATGCAAACAGAGAACACAATCATATTATCGTGTTATACATCTGGAAGTCTGTTGTTGCGATATTTCAAAATGGGGATGGAAGTAATGATTGTGTACGCGGAATGTGGTTGGACTGGAGCGGTTTTGTAGGCTTATTTGCTTTTTATGTATCAAGTCAAGTCAAACAGTTTATTTACCAAATGCAAAGCACAGGATTTTGTTATGGTGTATGCATAAAACTTCACACTCCTTCCACACGCATATATCACAACAACTATGTACAGACAATGTGACTATGAAGAATATGTTTATATTTTATGGCTGAATAAGTAAATAAATACATACCTGGAAAAGTAATACAATAAAAAAATAAAAAAATAAAAAATAAAAAGGGGGGGGGAGAGAAAGAGAGAGAGAAGAAAGAGAGAGAAAGAGAGAGAGAGAGCGAAGAGAGAGAGAGAGAGAGAGAGAGAGAGAGCAAAGAGAGAGAGAGAGAGAGAGAGAAGAGAGAGAGAGAGAAGAGAGAGAGAGAGAGAGAGAGAGAGAGAGAGAGAGTGAGAGAGAGAAAGAGAGAAAGGGGGAGGTAATGATGGTGGAGGTAACATTTACAATTTTTTTATAATTTTTTTTGTATTCAGAATTTGTTTTGGAACTTTTTAATTCAAAAAATAAATAGTTCTGATCTGCAGTTGCTTTTTGAGTTCTGAATTCTTCGGAATGTTGCAAGCGTCTACCCTTATACTAGGCTAGTGTCCTGCAAGACGAGAGGTATGCAGATATATCAAAATGTCGGCCGATAAGTCTCTTGGAAGTGGTTCAGTTTTACCATGGTGAGGCATACGGTAGCTTGCGGGTCCTTGGGGTGCGTTGCTACTCTTATAAGCGTCCGTATTATTCGCCACAAATCTGTCAAGACTTTGCTTTCAATAGGGGCATCCTCGTACTTGGCTCACAGATGTACCAACAACAAACAATTCCGCCTGGCTGCTAACTATAGTATTAGTTATGAGTGATATTATTTTTAAAGAATTAATTTGTCAAAAAAAAAAATCGTGAGCGCCCGTAAATGACTTACTTCATCCAACCACTAAGTATACCACTCTGCACATAGAGCACTTAAGCAGTTGATGTTTAGTATATGTCCAATTAAGTGGAGGAGTTGCCTTTTCCCATCTCAAAGCCTGACCAGATCTGAGATGTCGAGATGCCAAGCCAACGTTTTTACAGGAGTAGGACTGTGCTTTAAAACTGGGAAGATGCACAGAGTGTTTGTGTCTATGTGATCTCTTCCCCGCTCGTGATACCTGGCTTATCTTAATGGGGGCTGATGTTCCATATTCTCCCCTCCACTGATCTTGCTTATCGTTTGATATGCTAAAATTCAATTATACCGGAAGTCGCGTGACTAAGTGGGGTGGGGGTGAAGAATGGAATGTGGGCGAGGCGGGGGGGAGGGGGGGGGGGGGGCAGTTGTGTGTGTGTGATTAGAATAGAATAGAATAATCTGTTATTGCCACGAAACCTTAAGGTTATGTGTGTGTGTGTGTGTGTGTGTGTGTGTGTGTGTGTGTGTGTGTGTGTGTATGTGTGTGTGTGTGTGTGTGTGTGTGTGTGTGTGTGTCTTTCGCTCTGTCGGGCTTCAATTAGGCTTTGGTCGGGCGTCAAACCATGATGATAACCTACTAACATTTTCTAAAGAAAGCTGTGAAACTATTTCATCAATCGTGAAAGCCAGCGAATCACCAGGGAACAACGCCGATTGTGCACTCAACAAAGGACATCAAAACGCGGAATAAAAGAAAAAAGATGAAACTGAGCTCAGTTGCAGGACTGATGCAAAGCCAGCGATACATCAACAACTGGAACCACGTGACACTGATGATGCAACCAGCATGGACACCAAAACGCGGATGAAAAGGCCGAATCAGCGTATACAAGAATACAAGAACAATGCCGATGACGCAAGCTACATGGGAACAAACGCGTGAAATAAAACAACCGCAGATGAAGAAATAACATTCCCGATATTACTCGATACCGTTAAATTACAAGACTGTATTCTCACCGACCAGACTAGAGCAGCTGGACCAAACATTCCACGCATTCATATGCCGGGCAAGGGGGTGAGGGGAGGGGTGGGCGAAGGGCACGAGGAGAAGGGAGGGTGCATTGAATGTATATGAGGGAGGAGGGGGAAGGGGCTGCAAGGTAGAACAAGAAGGAAGTGTCTTCAGGTAAAATGCAGCCTTCCCAGGATAAAACCAGTTTGTGTAAAGAGGGAAATTGTGGCCGGGTAGAGTTGATGGTGTAAAGATGAGGGAGGGGGTTGGGGGGTGGGGGGGGGGGGGGGGCTAGCAAAGATATTCCAGTCTGGAATATTTTTAGGAATGGAGCATAATATTGCCTTGTTGAAGAACACCACTGACTGTTGGAGGGGGGGGGGGGGGGTCGAGAGCACCATACTGTATATAACACCCGGTATAATGGAGAGAGAGAGAGAGACAGACAGACAGACAGACAGAGAGGGAGAGAGGGGGGGGGGAGAGAGAGAAGGAGAAAGAGACAGAGACAGAGAGAGAGAGAGAGAGAGAGAGAGAGAGAGAGACAGACAGACAGACAGACAGACAGACAGACATCGACAGACAGACAGACAGACAGACAGGCATAGTGAGCGTACGTGGGAGAGATCAAGAATCAGACAGACAGACATACAGCCAGCCACACAGACACACAGACAGACACACAGACAGACACACAGACAGACACACAGACAGACACACAGACAGACAGTGTCAGAGAGAGGGATGGATGCCGAGCAGGGGGTCATGTCTCAACGTGCGCCGTGGGTGTTTGCGCCGGCATGTATGCACCTGGTACACAAATATTTCACCGCCGTTGCACGTGCAAACAGCCGCTGGCAGGTTAAAGGCGCAGTCCTGCCATCGAGATCGCCCATTCACTTATCCATATCTTGTATGAAAAAGTGGACATTTTGTAAATTAATACGTTCTTAAAAATGCTGTTAATGGCACAGTACGCCTCCCGTAAACCATCACAGATACTATCAGGCTTTTACACACAGGACAAACACCCTTACTTTGAAAATTGCTCGCTCTTTACGGAGGGCACCTACGATGTTCTCAAGCGGTGAGTGTTTAAATGAAAGGGTGTTTGTACTGTGTGTAAAAGCCTGACAGTATCTGTGATGGTTTACGAGAGGCGTACTGTGCCTTTAATAACATTGATTTATGAAAAGCTCTTTACAGACAGCAGCTAGTATGTTGATTTTGGATATGTGTCCAAGTGTAGTTATGTTCTCATCCCATGTCAACGCCTGGCCCGGTCTGAGATGGTGATCCGAAATATTTTTGGGTTTTTTATTATTATAGCTGTGACAAGAACCGCAAGGTGTAGGGCTTTGGTGCTTCAGATTTACAAGTCATATCTCACAGATCTGTATTTTATTCTGCCTTTTACCTTGTAAATCTATGAGCTTATGCGATTTCATATAACACCTTGTGCCCAGATATATACATAATATGTGATAATGTACATATTTGTAATATTATTACTCCGAAAACGGCGTATGGCTGCCTAAATGGCGGGGTAAAAAACGGTCGTACACGTAAAATTCCACTCGTGCAAAAAACACGAGTGTACGTGGGAGTTTCAGCCAACGAACGCAGACGAAGAAGAAGAAGAAGTAATATTGTTGTATAATTGTAAGCTGTATGATTTAGTTGGTGTAGTCTAAGTTTGAATGATTTTTTGTGTGTGTGCATAAACTGTTGCACAAGTGTGTGTTTTTTTAACCTCTTCTGAATGTTTCTTATAATGCTTAAAATATATAATTGCTTTAAATCAGAAAAAGAAAGATCCAAAATGTTTCACGGGAGGGTGTGTGCCTTTACATTTCCCTTTCCTTCGCTCCTGCTTGCTTGTCTATTTCTCTTGCAATACTTCTTGCGTGCCTTGGCCCGTAACTGATGCGTAATATAATTAATCGGTCTCATGTCTAATAAGCAAGGCCGCAGGAGCCAAGAGGAAAGGTGCTTTACTGGTTAGGAGGGGGGGTTGAGGAGGGGGGAGGTCTGTCTGTATGGTTCAGTCCTGTTGAAGTCATTCTGCGGTCAGGTGTGGAATTTGTAATAATCTGCACCGGTTGCCCTCACGCCAGTGTCGAAAAAGAAAGAAAGAAAGAGAAACAGAGAGACAGACAGAAAGACAAGGAGAAAGACAGAAAGACGTAAACAAACAAGAAAACAAACAAAGGAATGGAAAAAAGAAAAACAGAGAGACAGACAGAAAGAGAAGGACAAAGACTGAAAGAAAGACAAAAAAGAAAGACAGAAACAAGTAGACAAACAAGTAAACAAACAAAGGAATGAAAAAAGAAAGAAACAAACACACGATCAAACGAACGTAAGAACTAACGAACGAACAAACCAACAAACAAACAAACACACGAACGAGAAAAAACAAACAAACCCAAGAGCACGTGCACACGGAGAGGGGGGTGCTTCTATACGGTGTTGCTGGCTTGTAATGAGACACAAAACCAATTGATTGGTAGACCCTAAATGTTATTCCAGCTTCCGATCAGGAAGACTGGCAAACCAAACGGACGAGACAAAATGATGTTGAGTACCGTTCTATTGCATATGTTGGCGTAATAATTTGGAAAAAGTCCTTAATATCATGTCATGGCTACAACCATCAATGATAAAAGCAGTGGACGCTACAACCATCAATGATAAAAGCAGTGGACGCTACAACCATCAATGATAAAAGCAGTGGACGCTACAACCATCAATGATAAAAGCAGTGGACGCTACAACCATCAATGATAAAAGCAGTGGACGCTACAACCATCAATCATAAAAGCAGTGGACGCTACAACCATCAATGATAAAAGCAGTGGACGCTACAACCATCAATGATAAAAGCAGTGGACGCTACAACCATCAATGATAAAAGCAGTGGACGCTACAACCATCAATGATAAAAGCAGTGGACGCTACAACCATCAATGATAAAAGCAGTGGACGCAAATATCGGAGTGTTGAGAAATAATATTGTAAAACAACTACAGAAGCCACAATTGAAGTCACACACACACATAATTATACACACACACAGAAACACACACACACACACACACACACACACACACACACACACACACACACACACACACACACACACACACACACACTCGCAGGCACGCACTTACGCACGGCACACAGCACACATACACACACATACACACACACACACACACACACACACACACACACCGGCAGGCACGCACTTACGCACGGCACACAGCACACACCGACACACACATACACACACACACACACACACACACACACACACACACACACACACACACACACACACACACACACACACACACACACACACACCTTCTCTCTCACTATCCCCCGACACCCCCCTCACTCAACCACCCACCCCAAACACACAACCTCATACATTACGCAACTCCAGAACTTGTATCACAAGTCTATCACAAACGATAATGATGAGTCAGCGAGTCAGTAAGGACGTACACTAGGAGCCGGAATGCGTGCCCCTATTAATGTCTCTATCGAGGCCCCAGGTCATCATTATCATTAATCAAAACCCTGCCCACTTGATCTTCAAAAGCCGGAACGGGTCGGTATGCGCCGCAGGAACTCCCGGGCGAAACCAAACCCCTGACGTCAGTTCTCACTGCGTCATCACTCAAAGCTCGCGAGATTTGCGCGGTCGTGGATTCAAGAGAGACTACCCTGGCATTTTTGTTATTATTCCCTTTTCGCAGAGTGCGCGCATATGGCTGGAATTAAAAAGTTAAGTGGGTACAAGTTCGTAAACCTGTTCATCACTTAACGAGGGAGGGTGATGGATGCGCGCCTTCGTCTTGCTTTGACGAGGGAGCGCAACTGAAGCGCCGCGCTCATCAAAGGGATCAATGCAAATTGGCAACATTGATAGAAATTCCCGCGGCTTGTCAAAATGGCCGACCGTCTTCCCGCCGTCAGAAGCGGCGGTGCAGGCCTAAAAATAGCACCCCTCTAAAAATAGAGCCCCGAGGAATGTTTCCAACTCGACTAAGCCCCAGCCCTGAAGGTAATAAAGAAGCGTACTCAATTCCGAACAGACTCGGCAGTTAATTATTCCTCATAGCCTGAAGCAGGCGGCTACATGTATAACTGAGGCATGTGTATGTATGCTGGTTCCATTATCGCCCTGGCACAGTTCTGCTAACCCATCTTCTAAGCCTGAGTTGCAGTGTTTCTGGCTGAGGAAACCGCGGCTCCGTTATCTGTTTATCTTGGACTTACACCGCCGTGTTGTGTGTAAGACTATCAGACTAAGCGCTCCACGCCCCCCTGATCAGAGCACGTGGTGTTCATCACTTGTAGGTAAAGAAGAAGGGAGATTTTTTACGGTGTGCGTATGAGTACGGACATGCATGTGATTACTGAGATGAATTTCTTTTGCGTGATTGAATCAATACAAACGGACGGGCGCAGTGGCCGAGTGGATAAGGTGGAGATTATTTCGATCTCCCAGGTCAACTTATGTGTAGACCTGCTGATGCTTTATCGCCCTTCGTGTGTACACGCAATCACAAGACCAAGTGCGCACGGAAAAGATCATGAAATCCATGTCGGGTTCGGTGGGTTATAGAAACACGAAAATACCCAGCTAGCTTCCCACGAAAGCGGCGTATGGCTACCTAAATGGCGGGGTAAAAAGGGTCACACACGTAAAACTTCACTCGTGCAAAAACATAAGTGAACGTGAGAGTTTCAGCCCATGAACGAAGAAGAAGAAGAAGAGTCAAATACAGATGAGCATCTTTGCTTATGGCAGAAATGATGACATGACTTTGGTTTTAAATAACTACATCCTGAATTCGAAAATGTTCAGTCTCCAGGATTTGATAGAGGTTAAATGTCTAATTAGACACACACACACACACCACACACACACACACACACACACCACACACCACACACACACACACCAACACACACACACAAACACACACCAACAGACACACACACACCACACACTGGCACACACCACACACTGGCACACACACCAACACACACACACACACACACACACACACACACAAACACACACACACACACACACACACACACACACACACACACACACACACACTAATCTGTAATTTGTAACAAAAACATCTGAAATTGTAAAAGAAAAGAAAACAACTTATAATTATGTAGCCAAGTGCACTTCGCTACCCTAAACACTCTAATCATCGCATAGCGAAACAGCCTTGTTGATGGCCGCAGGAACGGTCATCTATTGCGGGAATGCATTCGGAGAGGTGACATGTCTCGTTTCGGTTACCGTTCTCACGAGATCAGATACAGTTTTCTCTCTCTCTCTCTCTCTCTCTCTCTCTCTCTCTCTCTCTCTCTCTCTCTCTCTCTCTCTCTCTCTCTCTCTCTCTCTCTCTCTCTCTCTCTCTGTCTGTATGTATGTATGTCTTTGTAGTGTCTCCCTGTGAGTCTCTCCGCTTCTGTCTTTCTATGTCTGTCTCTGTCTCTGTGTGTGTGTGTCTCTCTCTCTCTCTTTCTCTCTCTCTCTCTCTCGCTCTCTCTCTCTCTCTCTCTCTCTCTCTCTCTCATCCGACTCCTGGCATACAGGTCAAAACAGAGGTTAAGTTGAGTGCACGTGTACCCAGCAGGAGGGGGGTGTTTTGGGTCAGAAGTGGGTTAAGCACTTTAGTCTTCAGTCTTTGGGTTATTGCTTTCAGTGGAGAAGATGCCAACATGAAATTGCACTATGCTCTACTATTTATTGTCCTTGTCTATTGGACACGAAGAAGGGAAGCTACAATCATCCAAGGCCGTATATACTTTGTTTCCTGAGCCTGGACCATTGAGACGGTTACCTCATAGATCTGTTCATTCTTCAGTTTGTCGGTGTCAAAAATACCCCTATTCCACACAACCGTTCTTTGTCCCGTTCCCGTACCAACCAAGGACTGCTGCCACAACAATGGAACGCTGCACAAACGGCCGTTTTTTGGCATCTTTTAGCAGCGTCTGACCATAGTGGCAGCCGTCCTTGGTCGGTGAGGTACAATTTGCTTTTGTACAATTTGGTTTTGTACATGTGTATAATAATGTCATTGCAAAGCGCTTGGAGCTTTTAGGTAAGCGCTCTATAAATTTCCATTATTATTATCATTATCATTATTATTATTAAGGGAACGGGACCTAGAACGGGTGTTTGGAAATGCGGGTATGACAACTCAGTGTGTGAGAGCGCTACGTACCGTTGCGTTTCCGTTGTTTTAAGTTTCGTTAACGATCCAAGCGTTCCGTTACCGATGGGTTGAGGTTCCGTTACCGTTCATTCTGATCGGGAGGGGAACGGCTACAAATTTCAACATGCAGCCCAAACTCAGCCGTCCCTACCGACCCTACCGTTCAAAGCAGTTCCGTTAACGATCAGTTACGTTCATTGCGGTTCTGTCCCGATCCCTCCCGTGCCCGCACCGTTCCTTGGTCGGTACGGGAACGGGACCTAGAACGGTTGTGTGGAAAGGGGGTATAAGACTCGACCACTTGGCTTATGGTGGAGACAGCTGGAAGATCTCTGGATATAATTGAAGAGGAGTAGTCTTACTTTTAGAAAATGTGTACTCTGCCTTGTGCTGTCGGGGCTGGGTAAAGGGAGTAGAGGGTAAAGGGGTGGGGGGTGGGTAAGCGATCGAGGGGTAAGAGAGACAAAAGAGAAAACTGAACAGGGAAAAGTCACTGCCTGAAGTATTCAATAAAGCCACACACAAAAAAAGAAATTACCACATATGCAGGTTTTCAATTCAATTTTTGCAAAGTATCTGCACAAGCATGTGTGCCTCTGTGAGTATGTTCGTGGCTGCTTTCATGGGGTGCCTGTATCCTCAGGAATGTGAGGATTTCTTTTATCTCTCTTTTTCTGACACCGTTGATTTAACGTCATTTTTACAGGACAGTTTTTGTTCCTTTCAGTTATAAGTTGTAGTAGTTTGACCTTATTGTTTTAGGACAAGTAGAGCTTGTTCACCAGTAGCAAAGACTCACTCAGTCCGTCAGTGTGCCTGAGTATGTGTGCATGATGGGGGGGGGGGGGGGGGGGCTTTCCCGTGACCGGCCACCTGCAATGTACGGACAGGTTTGCACTGGCCCAAGGATGTCCGTTCATGAGAGGGACTGCTGTAACAGCAAAACTAGAGTGAAACATAAGTAATCAGTTTATCCACTTGACTATATTCACAACAGGGACCTATTACTCTTCCTGGCATGTGTTTATGCCTACGGATTGTCAAATACTCTGCAACACATGTAACCTAAATTCAACATGTGCCCGTACAATACCGCTTCTTTTATGAAAACATTGCTTCGGCCATGTTGATTTTAATCAACCAATTTTCTTGTGTACAGTACAAAGGGATCACCCACCCCATAGCAGACGATACGATGATGCGCGCGCACCTTGCTGGCGCAAATTCTAATAAAATACCTCTCTATATATATCTACCTAACTTCTATCTTTCAAAGTCCCTTTTATCTTTGATATTGTCCTAATCATATTTAGGTTTGCATAGAAGTCAATGATTAGGCTGGATGGCTGCATATTATTGTGTTACTGACGATAATGCTTCCAACTGACCGAAGCGTCACTTTGACTTTGACCGGTGTTCATGTACGTATCGTTGAGAGAAATTGATTCTCACAAACTCATCTTTGTCTTTTCAATCATTGTTTTGTCATTTTTGTGTCACTATTACATATCCCGTACCTATGTTGCATATGATTTTAGTTTGTTTATAAGGATTTGGTTGTAATGAGTGATGCTTGGTTTCTCTGCGAAGATTCCTAATTCATGCACACAGGTACTCGCGCCGGAATAATTAATATAAGCCGATTCCATTATTTTACTTTTGAACTTTGCCGCTTCGTACTAAGTCACTGTATAATTGTCCCCCATGTTACGCATATCATAATGTTTGTCTGGGGTTCTTCTTTTTATTTGTATGATTTATGAATTTGTCCATTATCCCAGTTTAGAGAGTATTGCAATTTTCTGCACTGAAGTTGGTTCAGTGCCTTCACTGGGACCATTGTTTTTGTATCCTACTAAATAGATATAAGTTTTTCCGAAATGTTATCTATTGCAATGGAAAGCTAAAGGTCGTAGCTTTAATGTGATGCATTGTTTGTTTTGTTTGTTGTTTTTTTGTTTTTTTGACCGTCAGACTTTATAACAAACCAGTGCCACCATGTTCCTGTACCAGTAGTGAGATTAAACTTAAGACGTCTGTCCGACGCGAACGTATGTTGGGCTTGTGAAGTGCAATTTGCATTCATACTTTTCAATATATCAAGACTAGTAACACAGACAGCCCAGGATATTCCTGATCTCTTCATGCGTTCAAGCAGCGCACTTTAACATCTGAACGTAAATATACCATTTATGTTGAAATAATTATAAATACTTTAAGGTTAGTATATAATTTAACTTTAAATACGTGTTTTCGTGAGGTAACTACAGAACAATTGAAATACAGAAAATTAATACATTGTTAAACTCTTAAGCAAATGTACAGAAGTTGACAATACTAACAGTTTTCATTATTGGTTATTAGCAAATAAGAACAAGTAAGAATAAGATGACTTATAATACTTGTGTGTGTGTGTGTGTGTGTGTGTGTGTGTGTGTGTGTGTGTGTGTGTGTGTGTGTGTGTGTGTGTGTGTGTGTGTGTGTGTGTGTGTGTGTGTGTGTATGTATGTATGTATGTACTAGAGGAATACCCGGCTTCGCCGGGGTGAATCGCGAGACAGAGACAGACAGCGTGGCGGTTCACCACAATCACCATTGTTTTGTCATTTTTGTGTCACTATTACATATCCCGTACCTATGTTGCATATGATTTTAGTTTGTTTATAAGGATTTGGTTGTAATGAGTGATGCTTGGTTTCTCTGCCAACATTCCTAATTCATGCACACAGGTACTCGCGCCGGAATAATTATAGCCGATTCCATTATTTTACTTTTGAACTTTGCCGCTTCGTACTAAGTCACTGTATAATTGTCCCCCATGTAACGCATATTATAATGTTTGTCTGGGGTTCTTCTTTTTATTTGTATGATTTATGAATTTGTCCATTATCCCAGTTTAGAGAGTATTGCAATTTTCTGCACTGAAGTTGGTTCAGTGCCTTCACTGGGACCATTGTTTTTGTATCCTACTAAATAGATATAAGTTTTTCCGAAATGTTATCTATTGCAATGGAAAGCTAAAGGTCGTAGCTTTAATGTGATGCATTGTTTGTTAGGATTGGTTATGTATTTGTTTAAATAACGTAGGGTAAAGCATGTGCAAGAAACACACATTCCGTGTTTCTGGCCGTATTTAGGCCGATTTTCATCCTCGCTGGACGGTGCTTTCGATGCAGTCCGCGCCTGGGCTATAAGTATAGGCCGAACACCGGCATAATCATCTTTTAGCGTATCACCAACTCATGTCCCTAAAAGGAAAATTTCCTGTGAGGACGTTAAGGACCCCCATTTCAGTTTCAGCATAATCATTCATTCGCTCCTAGCAGCTGAACACGACACTACAGTTGATTCTCGTCTACGGGTTTTGCCTTCGGCCTCTACTGTTGCTTGTAGTGTTTCCGGTTACAACAAATAACAAGTCGCGTAAGGCGAAATTACTACATTTAGTCAAGCTGTGGAACTCACAGAATGAAATTGAACGTAGTCCGCCGCTAGTGCAAAAGGCAGTGAAAGTGACGAGCCTGTTTGGCGCGGTAGCGGTTGCGCTGTGCTTCATAGCACGCTTTACTGTACCTCTCTTCGTTTTAACTTTCTGAGCGTGTTTTTAATCCAAACATAGCATATCTATATGTTTTTAGAATCAGGAACCGACAAGGAATAAGATGAAATCTTTTTTAAATTGATTTCAAAAATTTAATTTTGATCATAATTTTTATTTTTTTATTTTTCAGAGCTTGTTCTTAATCTAAATATAACATATTTATATTTTTTTGGAATCAGAAAATGACGAAAAATAAGATGAACGTAAATTGGGATCGTTTTATAAAAAAAATATTTGTTTTACAATTTTCAGATTTTTAATGACCAAAGTCATTAATTAATTTTTAAGCCACCAAACTGAAATGCAATACCAAAGTCCGGCCTTCGTCGAAGATTGCTTGGCCAAAATTTCAATCAATTTGTTTGAAAAATGAGGGTGTGACAGTGCCGCCTCAACTTTTACAAAAAGCCGGATATGACGTCATCAAAGGTATTTATCGAAAAAAAGAAAAAAAGGTCCGGGGATATCATTCCCAGGAACTCTCATGTAAAATTTCATAAAGATCGGTCCAGTAGTTTGGTCTGAATCGCTCTACACACACACACACACACACACACACCACGACCCTCGTCTCGATTCCCCCTCTATGACTATGTTAAAACATATAGTCAAAACTTGACTAAATGTAAAAAGTTGAAACAAGACGCTTGGATTTGGGCTTCGATTTTACTACCTTCCACTCCTCCACTACATTTATATGGATAACAGTGACGCCAGACAGAAGTACTCGTATCTGTACAGCTGCACATGTTTTACGTGTTACCTGCTAAATTTCTTCCTAGCCATCTGCACTAAATACAAGAAATCTGGAAGACATTTAGGACAACGTGTTATCTCCTGTCATTTTGCTTGCAAGCGAACATTTTTCGTGTGCGATTTGTAGAGCAGAACAAGAAAGATGTTCTTGTGCCAGCAACTCTCATGCTGACTAATGTGGTTTAAATTTAGAACACTTCTGTATCTTTTGCCCCTGGAGTGTCTATTTCAAGGTCAAGAAAACGCTTTGGTGAGATGATGCCATGGCAACTGAGAAGAAAAAAATTCGGCGTGTGCGGATTGGTTGCTCATGAGGAGTACGTTTTTGTCAGAGTGTGTGGAGTGGTTGATGTAATGTGTGTGTGTGTGTGTGTGTGTGTGTGTGTGTGTTCAAGCGCGCGCGCGTGTGTGTGCTGTGTGCTCTGTGTGTGTGTGTGTGCTGTGTGCTCTCTGTGTGTGTGCTGTGTGCTCTCTGTGTGTGTGTGTGTGCTGTGTGCTGTGTGTGTGTGTCGCGGAGTAAAATTGCCCGCGAGTGGCTTTCTGAGCCTGCAGTGTCCATGCCTATGTGTTTCTCTGCAAATGTCATCATCTCATGTTTTGTTAAAAACATATATTGCTATTTCATATGTTACGTGGATTTCCATTGGTCAATTGGGCAAAACTGAGCTCAGTGCAAAAGTGATATCGACGACATTTCCGTCGATATCAGTTTTGATATCGACGACCTCTTTATTGCTTCCCCACTTCAAAAACAAAAACACCTACATCTAAAAACAAACAAATATATATGAAAATGTAATTATCCCAGAATTTAGTTGAGCAAGTGACTAAAGACTTTTTGAAAGAAAAGACATTTTGAAAAACTGAAAAGTACAAGAAAAGGGTGAACAAAAAGAAATAATAATCAGAGGGAGGGATATGGAACAGCCAAAACTGAGACAAATACTTTTTTAATATCTTAACAGTAAATACAAAATGTCCAGAGAATTAGCAATTATATCTAACATTGACTGACTGTGTGATGATATCTTCTGCTATTGGTCTGTTTCGACAGTGATATCAAAATCTCGACCTCCGGTTTCAATTTTGATATCACTGTCTCAACAGACCATAGCAGAAGATATCATCACACAGTCCGTCAATATTGGGTAATATCATTAGATATACGTCTGTATGCCAATGCACGACATCACACAATTTGCTACAGCTACACACGTCTTAAATTGCCTGTCTGCCTGTTGGTCAACCTGTCTGTCTCAATTCCAGGCTGTCTGTGTCCATCTTTCTGTCCGTCTACACGTCCCGTGTCTCTCAACTTGATCTAACCGTCAACCTTTGTCTTCTGTATATATGCCCTTGCCAAGACCAAGTGTGAACGCATTTCAGATACTGCACCGCCTCACCTCTCAGCGCTCAGTGCCTTACACAATCTCGCAGGTGCGTGACTGACTGAATTCTCAGACCTCATTGACGAGAACCGAAATAACACACACAAGACAAACTTTGCAAAGGTTGCCGGAAATCATGCACATACCTGGCAAAGCTCTGCCTTGTGCACGTAGCGAGTAAGCTTTGTTCAGTCTCCCCTTTCTCCCTCCTTGTTCCTGTTCCCGTGTTACCTCCCCTTGTGCTCTTGAGCTACACCTGCGAACATTACAACTTCGGCCGCAATGATCGACTGACTTTGAAGGGTCACACATTTGCCCTTACACCGGAATCACGGACGGAGTTATCCGTATACCAGGCACAGAGATACAGTTTCAGACAAACATTGTGGAAGACATTTCTTCTGATGCTAGGTATGTGTCGTTCTGATAGATTGAAGCGGTCGTTCAAGCTTTGAACAAGCAACAAACAATCAATGATTTGTTGGAGGTCACAAGCTAAGTCGTATTCCATTGAAAGTGTACGATATGTTGGTAAATCCGTCGCGATATAACCTTCGTGGTTGAAAACGACGTTAAACACCAAATAAAGAAAAGAAAGAAAGATGTTGGTAAATCAAAACCACTGGGCGTCAGAAAAAGCGACTAAGTAAGACCCATGATCATCTTCAGGTCTTCTTCATGGGACGGGACAAGTGGTTCATCACGGGAACGCAGGAGAATAATAATAAGAAGAAGACCACAATGTTCCACAGTCTCAGAATCCACATGGCTCTATCACGGAATTAGCCATAGCATTTACACCTTTGTAAGAACACCAGTTTCTGTCAAGATTCATTCTACAAGATAGATTAAGATATTACCGTCCACATCAGTATTGACGTTTAAAGCAGTTACCTTGTCCGTCAACGGATTTTGTCTCACTTGAACCTTGAACCGTCCTCTGCACCGTGTCATCCGGCACTGACATGCCAACGTTCACTGTTTGATAACACTTTGTCGATGTCCTGAAGATAGATTCAGGTAAGTATTCCATCATACTCTTATCCTCCTTCTCAACTCAGCCTATCACTTTGTTATTCTTTGCTTTTTTCTTTCCTTCTTTCTTTCGTTCTAGCACCAACCGATCATGTACTGTGTCACCACTGACATACCAAAATCCACTGTTTAATAAAACTTTGTCCGAAAGATACATTCAGGTAAGTATTCCATCATACTCTTATCCTCCTTCTCAAATGGCACTTTCTTTCTTTCTTTCCATATTCCTTCCTTCTTTCTTTCTTCGTTCCATTCTAATGCACCACCCACCAGACACAAAACTACCAATTGACTCTGAAGCATCACACTAGCTTGGTGATAAGCCGTAACCGACACAATTATTCCAGCCGCAAATTACAGGCAGAAATGAGGTCGAGCTAGACATCCCATTCTCTTTCCGGTCGTTGTAGTGACGGCTGTCAGAAATGAGTAAATCACCGCAGTTGGCCGCCACACAAAATGTCATTACGTTATGCTGCTTCGTCTGCAATCCACTGAATCGTACAGTGAATGTCAACTCGTGGTCTGGAGCAAGCATTAGTTTGTACCATCTTGCTTAGTGTGGTTGTGTTGATCTTCATTTTTACATTTAGTCAAGTTTTGACTAAATGTTTTAACATAGAGGGGGAATCGAGACGAGGGTCGTGGTGTATGTGTGTCTGTGTGTGTGTGTGTGTGTGTGTGTGTGTGTGTGTGTGTGTGTGTCTGTGCGTGTGTGTGTGTGTAGAGCGATTCAGAGTAAACTACTGGACCGATCTTTATGACATTTTACATGAGAGTTCCTGGGTATGATATCCCCAGACCTTTTTTTCATTTTTTCGATAAAAATGTCTTTTATGACGTCATATCCGGCTTTTTGTAAAAGTTGAGGCGGCACTGTCACACCTTCATTTTTCAATCAAATAGATTGAAACTTTGGCCAAGCAATCTTCGATGAAGGCCGGACTTCGGTATTGCATTTCAGCATGGAGGCTTAAAAATTAATTGATGACTTTGGTCATTAAAAATCTGAAAATTGTAATTACAATTATTTTTTTTATAAAACGATCCAACATTATTTTTATTTTATTTTTCATCATGTTCTGATTCCAAAAACATATAAATATGTTATATTCGGATTAAAAACAAGCTCTGAAAATTAAAAATATAAAAATTATGATTAAAATAAAATGTCCGAAATCGTTTTAAAAACATTCATCTTATTCCTTGTCGGTTCCTGATTCTAAAAACATATAGATATGATATGTTTGGATTAAAAACAGGCTCAGAAAGTTAAAACGGAGATAGGTACAGTAAAGCGTGCTATGCAGCACAGCGCAACCGCTACCGTGCTAAACAGGCCGTCACTTTTACTGCCTTTTGCACTAGAGGCGGACTACGGTCATTGTGAAAAAATGCAGTGCGTTCAGTTTCATTCTGTGAGTTCCACAGCTTGACTAAATGTAGTAATTTCGCCGTACGCGACTTGTTTCATTTCGTTTCCTTAATTATCCCATTGCTGGGAAATTTGGGTCGCTTCCCGTCCAAGTGGGAAAGCTAGAAGCAACAAGAGTAGCGCTATCCAGGTGTGTGGGAGTTTAGGTACTGTAATCATCCACCTGCACTTACGGCAGAGTGGCCGAGGTCTCAGTTCTACGTGCCACAGTGGTGGCACCGCACGGGACATGGATACTGTCTCTCTGTCTGCACTAAAAGCTGACCGGTGTCCGTCCCGACTCAGATGACCACTGATAGTGAAAAGGGTCAGCGCTTTCCTCGCGACGTAGATCGTACGAACCAGATCACCAATGGCTCCTAAAAGGGTCACCAATTTCCTTCGACACCAGCTACCGATCGTTGTTTATTCACCATCAGATTCCATGAGCCTCAGGTAAAATCGTCTGGGCTCCAGTGACAGACCCAAGTGCAGTGCAAGTCTTCCTGGTCTACTCACACTGCACGTGCAAAGGTCGCGAGAAAATCTGCTTTGTCCCAGAAGCAGGATAGGCGCTGAACCTCCTCATTTTTATCACCTCAGTCTGTCGTACAAAGGTCACTTGTAATCCCCACCACCTCCGCCAGTGTTAAGACGAACGCTCTCAAGCACACACAACTGCATATCTCTAATACTGTTTTCTACTCGCTGAAGGAATGCAGATCTGCTTGAAAGCCTTTTCGATCCTCAACATTGAGTGAGAAGATCGAATACCGAAGCTTGTGTACAGAGAATGATGATAGGTGTTGCAACTGTGTCCTCCGTGATTCTGTCGCAGATCCAGCCTCAGCAAATCAAAGATCTTCTACGTACTCCTACGCTCTTCTACTGCTAGCGTAGCAGTAGAAAATCTTTGAGCAAATCTTGAGACGAACTTCTCTTGTACACACTCACCAATACGCACTATCACACATTTTGCAAGAGCAATAGATCGACTTGGGACATACTCGGGAGCCTTTCAGGCCCTCAACACTGAGTAAGAGCAGAACGACTACCTCAAACAGCTGTGTAGATGCGCGTATATGTGTTGGCACT
>NC_090246.1:13925297-13940297 GCF_037325665.1 Littorina saxatilis
AAATATGTGTGTAAAGCTGCCTGGAAAAACGGCATAACTTGAACTTCTAAGCTGCGGACGACGCTGGTATCTGCGGTCGGGAAGACTTTCCACGAATTTGCCTGCAGGGCGCCGCCATGTTTTCTGTGCTCGACTGCGAGCAGACCACAGGCACATTACACCCAAAATTCTTGTAGGCATACACAGACGCAACATAGCATATACAGACAATAACACCCACAACACTTCAACTGCATATGAAAGGAATAAAAATAAATCCGCAAATCAGTCGCGCACAAAACACCAGAAAGAAAAACAAGGAGTACCAAAGCGGCGTGCAGAAACTAAACTGACTCGGAGACTGAGAAGAAACATTTATCACACGATGTGGATAGCAAACATTAAAATAAAACAGATAAGTCAAGCAAAAAATAAACACAAATATCGAAAACACAATAAACAAAGGTAAAGAAAACAAAAAGAGATGCTTGCCGACAGTCAGTGTGTGTGTGCGTGGTTTGCCGTGTGCGTCAGCGGGGTGTGTGTGTGTGTGTGTGTGTGTGTGTGTGTGTGTGCGTGCGCCTGCGTGCGTTGGCTACGTTCTTGCGTGTGTGCGTTCGAATGAGAAAGAAGAGAGAGAGAGGATTGAACAATGAGGTCACGTTCTCTGTCACATGAATACATATACACACACTGAAGGCTACTTCGGACACGAACACTTGCCAACAACTGTGGTTGGACATGCTTTTGAAATGTAATATTTTTTCGACATGATTTCTGGACATACGAATCCCGCTGTGTTGCCTACTGATGTTGCGAATGATGAAGGTTTTGAGTTGACTGACCTTGAGGAGGGATTGCATCAGGCGTTTATCGTCTCAAATTATATCCTTGCTACTTTTCAGGAGTCAACTATTGCCATTCATGGTAACTTGGATAGTCAATGTTTTTATTTGTTTGATTCCCATCAAAGAAACAGAAATGGTAACCATTCTTCAAATGGCGCTGCAGTTTTGATGTCATCAAGTTAATTCCTTTGCAGAATTGATTGATTTTCTCAAAAGCCATTATCAATGTGTTTATCAATTAACACCTGTTCATTTCTGTCCAACTGCAATGCAAACTCAATGTGGAGGAAACAAGGATTCATTACAAACAAGTCATCCCTGTACATCAACAGATTTATGTACCTCAATCAATACTGCTAGTATGAGTGACAGGAATCTAAAAGAAACAAGTCGCGTAAGGCGAAAATACAATATTTAGTCAAGTAGCTGTCGAACTCACAGAATGAAACTGAACGCAACGCAACGCAGCAAGACCGTATACTCGTAGCATCGTCACTCCACCGCCCGTGGCAAAGGCAGTGCACGTGGAATTGACAAGAAGAGCGGGGTATTCGTTGCGCTGAGAAGGATAGCACGCTTTTCTGTACCTCTCTTCGTTTTAACTTTCTGAGCGTGTTTTTAATCCAAACATATCATATCTATATATTTTTGGAATCAGGAACCGACAAGGAATAAGATGAAAGTGTTTTTAAATTGATTTCGAAAAAAAAATTTGATAATAATTTTTATATATTTAATTTTTAGAGCTTGTTTTTAATCCGAATATAACATATTGATATGTTTTTGGAATCAGCAAATGATGGCGAATAAGATAAACGTAAATTTGGATCGTTTTATAAATTTTTATTTTTTTTTACAATTTTCAGATTTTTAATGACCAAAGTCATAAATTAATTTTTAAGCCACCAAGCTGAAATGCAATACCGAACCCCGGGCTTCGTCGAAGAGTACTTGACCAAAATTTCAACCAATTTGGTTGAAAAATGAGGGCGTGACAGTGCCGCCTCAACTTTCACGAAAAGCCGGATATGACGTCATCAAAGACATTTATCAAAAAAATGAAAAAAACGTTCGGGGATTTCATACCCAGGAACTCTCATGTCAAATTTCATAAAGATCGGTCCAGTAGTTTAGTCTGAATCGCTCTACACACACACACACACGCACACACGCACACACACACACACATACACCACGACCCTCGTTTCGATTCCCCCTCGATGTTAAAATATTTAGTCAAAACTTGACTAAATATAAAAACAACCAAACGCAAATGTACTACTACTTCTACGACTCGTTTGAATGTAAAACAGAAATGTAACACTATCTGTGACAATGACGGTTCTACGACTCGTTTGAAGGACAGTATAGATCGAACCTTAACCCACAACTACGACAATTTGTGTCAGACTTTTTTGAACAGGAAAATATGCCTCTGTTCAACAGTAACCAAAACATGGAAGATGTTTTTGAAACTTTACAGAAATGTAACACTAGCCTATCTGTGACAATGTTGCTTTTGAATTGAACCCACATTTGTTGAACAGGAGAGAATGTTCCTGTTCAACAGTGCCCAAAACACTGAATCTGACGTTTTTGAATCTTTTCTGTCATCTAACTGAATCTGACGTTTTTGAATCTTTTCTGTCATCTAACCCAATTGCTCATGACTTCATCGATCTTGAACATGCCTACTTTTCAAAGAAAGACAGACAAAAGCGAAATCTGCATGTTAGCCATCTGCCTGAAATGGTCAATGCACTTTTGTAAAATTGTCACAGCTGTAATGCACTTTTGTGAAATGGTCAGTGCTGTTGTGCACTTATGCAAAACTTGGTGCTGTGCTGTTAACATTTGAACAAAATGCATTTTGTTCAAATGTTTAGTGCAACTTGCTACTATATAATCGCTGTATGCGCTTTGTGGTAATAATGCACTGTTGTGAAAAGTTTGCGCTAAATGTTGGCACTATGCATCATTGTTGGAGCACCCTCCTGTAGATGCACCATGCTGAAAAATGTACTTATGAATCAAGCATTGACTGAAATAAACAATTTATATATCCAGCACAACATGCAATTCATTAACTTTTGACCCTAACCTTTAACACTTCCCAAAATAAATCTTTGGTGGACATTGCATCGACGCTGTTCATTTTGAATGAACATTTTTCTTGTATGAATATTTGTTGGTGACAATTCAGATACATGTGTATTTCTAGAGAGAGAGTAATGCAGTGCTATGTCGGTTGCTGTGGCGTGATGTGCTCATTGTATGTGTGTGTGTGTGTGTGTGTGTGTGTGTGTGTGTGTGTGTGTGTGTGTGTGTGTATGTGTGTATATGTGTGTGTGTGTGTGTATGCGCGTGCGTGTATGCGTGTGTGTGTGTGCACTGATCTGCATGTGTGTGTGTGTGTGTGTGTGTGTGTGTGCGTGTGTGTGTGCCTCTGTCTGTCTGTCTGTCAGTCTGTCTGTCTGTGTGCCTGTTGCAACGTTGGTCTGTCTGTCTGCCCGTCTGTCAGTGTTTAGTTAAATTCCGACTTACGCCTGTTAAAACCTACAGTTCCCAGAGAGAAATGAGTACATTCCGGATCGAGAAAATTGCTGAAGGCCTAGCAGTAGTTGTCAAAGAGGCTAGCCTCGGGTCTGACCAACCCTCTCACTCCGGGATACACGTGTGCCACGCCCTGCACTATAACGGAGCTGTGCGCGTTCCTGTGTGTGTGCGTAATGGCGTCATCCAGAGCGACGTCACACTGACACACACATACACACACACGCACACATACACACACACGCACACACTCACACACACACACACACATACACACACACCAGGGGCGGATCCTGGGGGGGGGGGGGGAGTCCGGGGATTCCGGAACCCCCCCCTAGCCTTAAAAAAATAATGAAAATTAAAAAAATTGAGAAAAAAAAATTGAAAACAAGGAAAAACTGATGGCTCAGATTGCACCAGATTGCTCCATTATCCTTGATTTTTATCAACATTTTTCCGTGGGGGGGGGGGGGGGGGGGAGGCATGCCCCTGGACCTCCCTAGGAGCCGACCTTTGTCTTCTAAGTGACTGTTTTGGAAAGTACTTTGGTAAATTGCTTGCTCAGGTTGCACCAGATTGGTAAACCGGCACGGTTGACCTAGTGGTAAGGCGTCCCCGTGATCGGGAGGTCGTGGGTTCGAACCCCGGCCGGGTCATACCTAAGACTTTAAAATTGGCAATCTACTGGCTGCTCCGCCTGGCGTCTGGCATTATGGGGTTAGTGCTAGGACTGGTTGGTCCGGTGTCAGAATAATGTGACTGGGTGAGACATGAAGCCTGTGCTGCGACTTCTGTCTTGTGTGTGGCGCACGTTATATGTCAAAGCAGCACCGCCCTGATATGGCCCTTCGTGGTCGGCTGGGCGTTAAGCAAACAAACAAACAAACAAACCAGATTGGTCATTTGTCCTTGTTTTGATCCAAATTTGTCTTCTTAAATTTACTTTTTGGAAGGTGTATTAGGGGAAGTTTCGTGGCTCAGATTGCACCAGATTGCTCCATTTTGCTTGTTTTTATCAACATTTTCCGGAGGGGGGGGGGGGGGGGGGGGGCTTGTCCCTTGAGGCCCCTAGGAAGTTCGAACGCTTCGCGTCGTCGAATTGTCCCAAAAGAAATTTGGAACCCCCCCTTAAAAATGATGTGATCCGCCCCTGCACACTAATAAGTCTTACTGAAAAAAGTTATTACAGTTAAATAAAACGTTTCTAAAAAATTCCAGTTCGTCCAAAAACAATCACCAAAACGCCATTATATTTTACACACTCTTTTGCAATTGTGTTACCAATACTCATGTCAAATTTGAGAGCAATACAAGGAACCATTACAAAACTACAGGAATTTTACCCATATAGCCCCCCCCCCCCCCCCAAAAAAAAAAAAAAAAAAAAAAAAAAAAGACTGCAAAACAAGCCTTTTGCGCAACAGTTGAACCAAATAATTTGTCTAAGTAGCATATCAGTTGTTCTTCAATTTCAGATCAAAAACGGGGTCACTCTTGCTTATTTGGATTTTTTGTGTATTTTTGTGTCTGCAAGTTTGCTTTTGCGAATTTGATTTTAGGGGGTGTCCTAGGTCTCCGGTCCACTGCATAAACACTAATTTATGAAAAATTAAACTCTTTAGTTCATACGGTAGGGAAATGAATTACATTTCTGGCAACATACTTGGTTTTAATATAACTGGCCGCATCACAAAGATCTACAACTAAATGTATCTGTGTACTTTTTTATGACGTGTAGTGTAGTTTGTTTCAATGCTTGTACATTTTTGGACGCTTTGCGGTTTGGATTAAACAAACACACACACACACACACACACACCCACACACACACACACTTGGACACACACACTTGGACACACACACACTTAGACACACACACACACACACACACACTCACACACACACACACACACACACACAAACACACACACACACACACACGTATTCAAATAGTTTATAAGTTTTATTATTTCACAAGTACCACTAAGTTTTTTTCACGCAGTCTCAGGCTCATCCATCTCGTCCAGCGCAAGACGCAAACGCCCCCAGAACGACGTTTTAGCCTCCCCCTGCTCGTCCCATTCAATGTACGTGGTAGTCCTCAGCACTGCCAACATGGCGCCCGTCATGTCACGTGACTGCGTCTCCTGCAGCGCCACCAGCACCATAACGTCATCGCGTTCCATGACGAAGCTCTGGCAGTACTTGAGCTCGAACTGACACCACTGACTGCGGGCAAAGTGCGGCGAGAAGACCAGCACAACTCGCTCGCTGTCGCTGACGCAGTCGGCAATGTTGTCCACGATTTGCTTGCCCGGAAGGAAGTCCCGTTGATGGATGCAGAGCCTGAGGCCCCACTCTCCTTCCAGCACGGGTAGGAGTTCATCCAGAACCCAGTTCACGTCTTCCTCGGCGTAGGACACGAAGACGTCGTATTTGAAGCGTCGGGTGCGTGTCCTTCGTCGGCGACTTCGGCAAACTTCGTACAGGCAGAGCCGCGCGTGCCACCGGAAGCGGAAGTAGACGATGAAGAGAATCAGGAAGAAGAGCAGAACACAGGAGATGGCGATGGTTAAAGATGCGGCGTCGGAACCCAAGATGCAGGCCTGAAATTAAAGATTGTGATGATTTATATCGATCGATGGTGATGGTTAAAGCTGCTGACACACACACACGCACACGCACACGCACGCACGCACGCACGCGAGCACACGAGCGCGCACGCACGCACACACACACACACACACACACACACACACGCACACACACACACACACACACACGCGCGCGCACGCACGTACGCACGCACGCACGCACGTACGCACGTACGCACGTACGCACGCACGCACACACACACACACTAACACACACACACTAACACACACAGTGCCATATACATAGGTTTAAGCATTATATATTGCATGCAGGTCTATACATTTATTTTAAAACAGGGTTATACAGAAATTGAGATGCAGATCAAAGCATAAATAAACAAACGTAAGCAGCCTAAACTAAAACTGTGCAACGAAAGTACGTAAGTGAGAGTTTTGCGGAACCAATCTCCTGATCCCCGAGCGAATAAGAAGCTTTGAAACAAACAAACGACTTGTCTTGGTTTGAGCGTTGACGTTCCTTTATTTCTTCGATTCAATAGCCATACCTGAGGGTTTGGTTTTTTTTATGTTTTTTTTTAACCTCAGTTGCATGCAGGTTTGCTACTACAATTATTTGTTTGCCTTATTAGTTGTTTTTTTGTGTGTGGCTTGGAGCAAACCTTCTTCATAGGTCTTTTCTTTTCTCTGTCAAATGTGTACATTTTTAAATCAATAAACCTTATCAGTAAACTAATATGTTTAAATAAATAAATACCTGAGGGTTCAAAACGAAGTCTGGAACGGTGACGTTACGCACGTTGGCACATCGGTACCCTCTGGTGTGGAAGTCGCGGAAGATGGTAGGGTTGGATCTCATCCACTGCTGGAACCACAGGATCTCGCAGGAACAGTGGTACGGATTCCCACCCAGGTTCACGTCTTTTAGCCTGATGAATTTTAAACAGAAAATTGAAACAAAATAAGATAACAACGTGAATGTACTCTCCAGATACAAACACGAACATACACAGATATGAACCGGTTTCGACCATGCGTCTTCGTCAGCAATAAACCATGGGGTAAAAAGGAGAACATACATGAATACCAATCCTGAATCCCTGTTGTGTCCTCTTTTTGTTTAAAAGTAAAAAGGAGAGTGGACAATGAGAGAAAATGAAGACAATACGCACAGAAGAATACAGAAAGAGTCTGAAGTAGCTGAACCTAAAGAAAAAAGATCAAATTCAGAAAGAAAGAAAAACAATTTCGACAGAGAATTTGTATTTTTTTTATATGAAAACCCCCCATGATTTTACGTTTTGGTGCGGTGTGTGGTATTTATATATGTTTTAAGTGTCCTGTTTGCATTAGCTTGTACTGCGTCATTCTGCATGACAAGACTAGTAAGCCCAATGCAACATACCTCGAACGAAGCTCGACGCCGAACGTAGTTTCCGAGATAGTCTCGATCATGTTGTCGTCCAGTATGAGTTTCCACATAGGCCCGATGTTATCCAAGACACCGTCAGGGATTGAAGTCAACGAGTTTTCGTAAAGGTACAGTTCTGTTATATGTTTGAGTCGGCTGAACATGTTTGATGATATGTGGGTCAGCTGCGTACCCGATAAGGACAGGATGTTGAGCGAACTTTCCATTGGTTTTAGCAGACGGTGGAACTTATCATCAGTAACGTATTGGAAGGTGTTGCCACGTAGGTTGAGAAACGTTACTCCCGTGCAACCACCGAACATATCTGGATGCGCGTAATCCTTGGAAAAATCAATGTTGTTTAACACAAACGTGATCTTGGCAACAGCAGAGTTGTTGATAAAGAATGGTGAAACCCCGTAGATTTTGTTCTCCATTTGCATGATTTGCAGTATCTGAAGATTCGGGAAACGATCTGTCCGCAAAGTATTGGTTCTGAAATACAGAAAATGGTTGTAGCTCACGGACAGCACCTTGACTTTGGGAAGGCAGACGGGATCGTCGATGCCTTGAATCATGTTCTGGTCGAGAGACAAGGCTTTCAGATTGGGGAAAAGCGACGTGTTGGATTCAGCACAGGTTCTTGGAAAATCATACAGGCGGTTTGTAGGCAAGTCTAACGTCTCCCACGAAGGCATGTAAGCTGTTGCCAGTTCGTAAATTTCGTTGCGCCACAAAGAAATTGTCTTCAGTTTTCTGAGGGGTTTGAACACTGACATGTTCAGAGAGCCGATACAGTTCCAGCTGAGATCGAGATACCGCAGGTGAGAATGGGTCACACGACGGAACGTATCCTCCGGCACGTTACCGAGTTTTAAACAGCTCATACTCAAGTTCCGAAGGCTAGGGACAGCCAACAGAGATGGGATGTCTTTGTACCCGAGCAGGTTTGAACCTCCGAGAAGCAAAGATTCCAGTTTCTCCAGCCCTTCAAAAACACCTTCAGCTATGAAAGTCAGACCGTTGTTGTACAGGTCAATGACACGAACGTCCTTGGACACATTGGTGAAGAAATGGCGGTGTGAGATATTGGTCAAGTTGTTGTTTGAGAGATTCAGGTACTGATAGCTTCGATTCAGATTCGGCACAAACGTCAGATTCCCAAAACTAGACGAGCAATCGGCTGTTTCGTTGGTGCACTTGCACAAACCTTCACCATAGCATGATTCAACAGGAGGGGTTAAAGGAAAAGGCGAGTCTGTATGCCAGCATATCACAGGCTGGTCGTCACACTTTGTCTCAACACTTTTGAAAACCAGGACAGCTGAAAGAAGGGCGACGAAGAGAATGTCCATTGTGCAGCGTCTGATCTCTCACCTCACTCTACAAAATAGTCCTTCCAGGCACAAGTCGGGTTAAACGGTACATCGACTTGTTTTTACTGAAGTCCATTCGACAACAAGGTAGGGAAAACTGCGACAAGTCAATTCTGCGCTAGTCTTTACCATTGTTTGTATCCCCTACCGAGAACGTGAGTCGACTTGCAACGTCAGCGAATCTTTAATAGACGCTACCCTTTCTGCCTCCATAAATCGGGAAGTTAACGCATCGGTCTCACAATCACTAAGTATCCGCAAACTTTTAATCCAAAAGTCTCATCAGAGACATACACACTATCTATGTCTCTGGTCTCATTCAATTGAGAAAGTCATTTCAATTTTCTTGAGATTCACTGGGATCCCAGACATATTTCCGTATGAGATTCACAGATGCTTCCGCCGTTTTGAATAATTGATACGACCTAAAGAATGTCCGTGTTTGTCTTAACTTGCGAAGAGAGTTAAATCTTTGTGAAGACTCAGAGTCGAGGCGATCCGAAGATTCTTTGTGAACGCTAGCTTTGACTCGCAGAGAAAGTTTAAATCTGTGGCTGAATGCAGCAATGTTCACATCAATTCGCAAAGATTTTTTAATCTTTTTGAAGACTTCAGGCGACCCAAAGAGTCTTTGTGTTTGCTTCAACAGGAAAAGATACTTCGACATTCTGGCTAGAGCAGCAACGTTTCAAGAACACTGAACAACTGTGCATGCTACTGATAACTCTGGCCGCATAAAGCAATCTGGAGTATCCCAATGTCCACTCCAGCTCTCACACACATATTTCATCATTTTTTAACTCGTAAAGGCGATACGAATATATTCGAATAAATACCTTGGACAGTTTCACCACAACAGCCACTTTTCAAGAAAACATAACAACTGCACAATATTAAGTACCACTCCTGCTACTCTTTAGCCGCATTATAAATCAATACGGAGAATATACATGCTCACTTCGACTCGCAGATATAGTTCACTCTCATGAGAATTTCTCATGAGAATTTCAGTGTTCAATCGCACATATAGTTGACCCTTTTTAGAAGACTCAATCCAAAGAAGTTTACACTAGTTTTGACTCCTAAAAATACATGCCATTTTAGACCTTAGCAAACAATTTTGAAGAAAAGTGTACAAAGCTACTTGAACATAGGCTGCATAAAGCATTCCGGAAAATCCCATTGTTCACGTCAAATTCGCAAGGATAGTACATGCATGCACACTCTTTTTGAAGACTCGAGGCCGATCCTGAAGAATATCCGTTCGTGCTAAAGAAACATGGCCGCTTTCACAACAGCAACAACTTTTCACACACAAAATCGCCTACTCTGCAGCACTGCAGGGAAACGTTTCGGTTAACCGTCACGCAAAAGGCAGACACGACAGGAAAAAAAGCTCGCTGTTTATCCCAAATGGGCTTTTGAATTCCCCATTTCAGGCACTGAATGCGAACGGAAACAGTGGATACGCTCTCTTTACTGCTCGTAGTAGAGTAATCCAGTCATGGGCCCGTGGTTTTGGTCTAACACCAACGAATTTTATTTCCGGTAGACTTGATCGGGTAACCTCAATAAACATCTGTACTCTTCCTGTGTTAAATAGGGTCATTGTGATGGGATTTAGCCTATCACAGCTGCAAGCCTGAGGCGCATATGATGCAAGAGTCATGGAAGTTGGGATCATCCGGGGGGGGGGGGGGGGGGGGGGGGAGGGGGGGGTGGGGTGGGGTCACAGGCTGTGTGGTGGTGGTGGTGGTGATTTTGTTGTTGTTGTTGTTGTTGTTGTTATTATTGTTGTGTGTGCGAGTGCGCGCGTGAGCGTGTGCGTGCGTGCAAGCATGTGTGTACGTCTGTCTGTCTGTCTGTCTGTCTGTACGTCTGGGTAATTGTTTCGAGAGCACAACTACCACACGAATGTGTGAGTTGGTTTATTTTGTTGGCTAGATAGACTTGTTGCACCGGAAAGTGTGATCGGGTTTCCTGCTCACGGACCCGTTTGAACATGCAGCATAACACAATCATTCCAACGAATACATTACTTTCGGTTACATTGTCGGGTTTCCCTTGACGTGTCAGTGCCTTTGACCTTGTCCCGTGTCCCGTGGTCACAGGCACAGGAAAACGCGTTGTGCGTTCCGAGTTTATAAGAACAGTAATAATAATAATTGTCAGTAAGTACTGGTGTCATATGACTGATGTGAACCAGTTGATTGGCTAATGGCGATGCGCTAAAACTGTTAGCGCACACTTGGAGTGCGCTAACTTTTCCACAGAGCGTATTCTTGCGCCCTTTGCCTAAGCAAGACTGTGCTCTCATCCTCAGAATTAATTAATGACATGTAGCTTATATTCTCCACAATACCAAATGACCATAAATTCCCTGCTTCTCAATTAAAGCAGAAGTGGGTTTTTTTCTGACAGATTGCATGTGCCTGTGCCAGTGGCAGTGATCTAAAAAAATAGAAGCCGCTGTGTTTCATCTAATTTTCGCCGAATTGCATAGATTCTTCTCATATGCCGTGTTAGTGGCATGTAGCTTATCATCCACATTACCAAATGATGAGTTAGTATACAATTCCCAGCGGCTAACAGAAAACACAAGTGTTATTCCGATAACGTACCAGCAAGACCAGTTTGGAAGACTGACTCGATCGACTCTGTAGCAGACAACACAGAAATACGTCTGCATCAGTTCAGTAAATGAATGGTTTCAGAATTATTATTTCAAAGCAAGAACAATCGTAATCGAAAACGTGTAAGGTTCAGAACGTTCTTACCATATATAAGATTTATTAGCAGCCTGCCTTATGCGTACAGACTCAGTGCAGACTGCAGTCGTTCCATTGCCCAGGTTGGCAGGTAGCCTAGCAGACGACATTAACCCCGCTCAGCAAATTAACATGTTGGGCAAATGTGAACGAAAAAACGATGGGGATATAATACGTGTAGGGTTCAGAGCATTCTTACCGTTCATATTTAGTATCAGAGTCCCCGATGAGTGAAGATAGAACACAAGAAATATGCCACATTTGTTTTGAAAATGTGCGAACCGTCGAGTCCCGCTTTGAGTCAATTCAAGGGGAGTCACTCCGCATAGTCAATCCGTCGAAGCTCGACTGGAGGTTTCGAATCGCAAATAATGAAGAGCCTTTCTCCGAGTTCAAATGAGGTCTCTCTAAAAGATCATCACTGTTCAGATTAACGCTACACTGGAATTTACCAACAGAAATTAAAATGCGTGTGACGAAAGCACGACACACTTGAGACACCCCACACAAAAGTAGATCTTTACTGTGCACGACCTGACCACACAGTTATGCCTATTCAAATGCGCATTGCAAAATGTGCGTTTGGAATCTTCTTTTTTCTATGGCGGTACTGACAATATCGTTATTGAAACAATCCCAGTGCACTAAGGGATTTATAGAGCAAATCTCGAAAATAATTATTGAACTCAGCGCTATGCGCTTCGTTCAATAATGAATTTTCTCGATTTGCTCTATAAATCCCTTAGTGCACTGGGATGTCTCAATAACTTAAATAATAATAATAATAATAATAATTGTCAGTAAGTACTGGTGTCACATGACTGATGTGAACCAGTTGATTGGCTAATGGCGATGCGCTAAAACTGTTAGCGCACTCTTGGAGTGCGCTAACTTTTCCACAGAGCGTATTCTTACGCCCTTTACCTAAGCAAGACTGTGCTCTCATCCTCAGAATTAATTACTGACATGTAGCTTATATTTTCCACAATACCAAATGACCATAAATTCCCTGCTTCTCAATTAAAGCAGAAGTGGGTTTTTTTCTGACAGATTGCATGTGCCTGTGCCACAGTGCGGCTGCCACTGATCTAAAAATACAAGCCGCTGTGTTTCATCTAATTCTCGCCGACTTGCATAGATTCTTCTCATCGTTTTAGTGGCATGTAGCTTATCATCCACATTACCAAATGATGAGTTAATATAAAATTCCCACCCGCTAGCAGAAAACACAAGTGTTATTCCGATATCGTACCAGCTAGACCAGTTTGGAAGACTGACTCGATCGACTCTGTCATACGTAGCCGCACTGACTACACTGAAATACGACTGCATCAGTTCAGTAAATGAATGGTTTCCGAATTATTATTTCAAGGAAAGAACAATCGTAATCGAAAACGTGTAGGGTTCAGAACGTTCTTACCATTATAAGACTTATTACCAGCGTGCCTCGTGCGTGCAGACTCAGTCAGTGCAGACTGCATGCAGTGGTTTGATTGCCCTAGCAGACGACATAAACCCCGCTCAGCAAATTAACATGTTGGGCAAATGTGAACGAAAAAACGATGGGGATATAATACGTGTAGGGTTCAGAGCATTCTTACCGTTCATATTTAGTATCAGACTCCCCGATGAGTGAAGATACAACACGAGAAATATGCCACATTTGTTTTGAAAATGTGCGAACCGTCGAGTCCCGCGGCTTCGAGTCAATTCAAGGGGAGTCACTCCGCACAGTCAATCCGTCGAAGCTCGACTGGAGGTTTCGAATCGCAAATAATGAAGAGCACAGCCCTTTCTCCGAGTTCAAATGAGGTCTCTCTGAAAGATCATCACTGTTCAGATTAACGCTACTCTGGAATTTACCAACAGAAATTAAAATGCGTGTGACGAAAGCACGACACACTTGAGACACCCCACACAAAAGTAGATCTTTACTGTACACGACCTGACCACACAGTTATGCCTATTCAAATGCGCGTTGCAAAATGTGCGCTTGGAATCTTCTTTTTTCTATGGCGGTACTGACAATATCGTTATTGAAACAATCCCAGTGCACTAAGGGATTTATAGAGCAAATCTCGAAAATAATTATTGAACTCAGCGCTATGCGCTTCGTTCAATAATGAATTTTCTCGATTTGCTCTATAAATCCCTTAGTGCACTGGGATGTCTCAATAACTTAAATAATAATAATAATAATAATAATAATAATAATTGTCAGTAAGTACTGGTGTCACATGACTGATGTGAACCATTTGATTGGCTAATGGCGATGCGCTAAAACTGTTAGCGCACTCTTGGAGTGCGCTAACTTTTCCCCAGAGCGTATTCTTCCGCCCTTTGCCAAAGCGAGACTGTGCTCTCATCCTCAGAATTAATTAATGACATGTAGCTTATATTCTCCACAATACCAAATGACCATAAAATCCCCGCTTCTCAATTAAAGCAGAAGTGGTTTTTTTTCTGACAGATTGCATGTGCCTGTGCCAGTGCCAGTGATCTAAAAATAGAAGCCGCTGTGTTTCATCTAATTTTCGCCGACTTGCATAGATTCTTCTCATATGCCGTGTTAGTGGCATGTAGCTTATCATCCACATTACCAAATGATGAGTTAGTATACAATTCCCAGCGGCTAACAGAAAACACAAGTGTTATTCCGATAACGTACCACCTAGACCAGTTTGGAAGACTGACTCGATCGACTCTGTAGCAGACTACACAGAAATACGACTACATCAGTTCAGTAAATGAATGGTTTCTGAATTATTATTTCAAGGCAAGAACAATCGTAATCGAAAACGTGTAAGGTTCAGAACGTTCTTACCATATATAAAAGACTTATTACCAGCCTCAGTGCCTCATGCGTGCAGACTCAGTCAGTGCAGACTGCAGTGGTTCGATTGCCCAGGTAGCCTAGCACAGTAGCAGACGACATTAACCCCGCTTAGCAAATTAACATGTTGGGCAAATGTGAACGAAAAAACGATGGGGATATAATACGTGTAGGGTTCAGAGCATTCTTACCGTTCATATTTAGTATCAGAATCCCCGATGAGTGAAGATACAACACGAGAAATATGCCACATTTGTTTTGAAAATGTGCTAACCGTCGAGTCCCTCTTCGAGTCAATTCAAGGGGAGTCACTCCGCACAGTCAATCCGTCGAAGCTCGACTGGAGGTTTCGAATCGCAAATAATGAAGACTAGAGCACAGTCCTTTCTCCGAGTTTAAATGAGGTCTCTCTGAAAGATCATCACTGTTCAGATTAACGCTACACTGGAATTTACCAACAGAAATTAAAATGCGTGTGACGAAAGCACGACACACTTGAGACACCCCACATCTGACACTTGAGACACCCCACATCTGATACCGTAGCCGAACGGTTATCGCATTCGCCTGATACGGGATTGAGTTGAGTTCAAATCGCCATCTGACCGTACTTTTTTTTT
>NC_090246.1:13945297-13955297 GCF_037325665.1 Littorina saxatilis
GTGTTTTTACAAAGTGTATCTACATGTTTTGACCAAGACAGGTTATTGTCAATAGTTATTCCCAAGACTTTATGGCTATCAACTTCGGTAACATCTTGATTTCGTATTAGCAATGTCGGAAATTTAGATGTTAGATTTTGTCTTTTTTGCCTCGTGGTAAGTAGCATGCATTTAGTTTTATTTGGATTCAGTGACATATGGTTTAGTTCTGACCATTCAAGTAATCGTTCAATGTTTTCTTGGAGGATATTTGCTAGTTTATTAAGATCTTGGTGACTAGAATGAATTGTAGTATCATCTGCAAATAGTTCACACATGCATTTTACAAATAGAGGTAGGTCGTTTATATATATTGAAAATAGTAATGGACCAAGAATAGAACCTTGTGGTACTCCAAATCTTACTGTTTGCTTACAAGAGTATGATTGTTTCAGATAAGTACTTTGCTGTCTGTCTGACAGGAAAGATGTTAAAATGTTTATGGAATCTGTTGCAATTCCATAAATCTCAAGCTTTTTGATAAGGAGTTTATGGTCAATTAGGTCAAAAGCTTTAGCAAAGTCAACAAATAGAGCAGCACAGAACTGAAGAGAGAGAGAGAGAGAAAGAGAGAGAGAGAGAGAGAGAGAGAGAGAGAGAGAGAGAGAGAGAGAGAGAGAGAGAGAGAGAGAGAGAGAGAGAAACTGAAACTGAAACTGAAACTGAACTTTATTACCAAAGGATGGAGGTTTTAGGCAAAGCCTAATCTTACAACCTGTCCCTTATACAAACACTTAATACAGACGCACATAATATAGATAGTAAAATTGACAAGGTTATTGTTACTTACAGACGTATATAATGTAAATAGTAAAAGAAAAGGGTTATGGTTTTGTATACACATTGAGAGAGAGAGAGAGAGAGAGAGAGAGAGAGAGAGAGAGAGAGAGAGAGAGAGAGAGAGAGAGAGAGAGAGAGAGAGATGATGATGATGATGGAACTTTATTTTTCAAGGATATATGGTTTAAGGCGACGCCTTTTCTTACAACCGGTCCTTACTTCTAATACAAATCACAGAGAGAGAGAGAGAGAGAGAGAGAGAGAGAGAGAGAGAGAGAGAGAGAGAGAGAGAGAGAGAGAGAGAGAGAGAGAGAGAGAGAGCGACATCGAGATAGAGAGAGAGTCATAGAGAGATAGAGCGAGAGAGAAAATCAGAAAAACACACACTAAGACATAGTCACAGAAAAAAACACACAGACAGACAGACACAAACACACACACACACACACACACACACACACACACACAAACTCACACACACACACACACACACACACAAACACACACACACACACACACACAAACACACACACACACAAACACACACACACACACACATATATACACACACAGAAACTAGAAGAAGCCAAAGTAAAGCTTTCAAAATGTATTAAAGCACAGCATACACGCCGGCTTTGTATAAGAGTTTTGGAAACCCTTCCCGTAAGATGTTACAGCAGGCAAGAGAATTTGAGTAATAATTATGATGGCTAAATGTAAATTTTTCACCACAATTCATCTCAGCTCAGTTAAGTAAAACGTATTTGCGAGAATATTTTTCAACCCACATAATCAGACACAAAAAACAAGTTAGCAATTACCATTTAAAGGAGTGGGCTTTTTCTGACTGCTCAACTAATAAGTCTGCCCAAAAGTGTAAAAATGTTGAATATGCCATCATGAGAAAAACTGAGCAATAGCGAAAACGGGTTTCTCCGATTGCTAATCTGAGTTTGCTGCATTCCATTTGCTGCACGATGTAAACTTGACGTTTGGTCATGCTTGTCGGATGGAACAGCAGCGCTGGTACACAGGCTATGTGATGTCCATGTTGCTGGTTGGTTTATTGATCTGTCCCGCTTCTATTGGTCCTGTTCAATGCAGATAATACAAAATGTGAGTTATAGCAGCACTAGCGACAACTATAACAAGGCTAACAACAACAACAACAACAACAACAACAACAACAACAACAACAACAACAACAAACAACCAACAACAACAACAACAACAACAACAACAACAACAACAACAACAACAACAACCGTAGAAGCTAAAGCCGAGTCACCACCACCATCATGACAACACCGGGAATAATGAACAACAGCACTGAGGAGCAACACTACCATCACCAACACAAACATCAGCATCGCCAACAACAACAGCAGCGGCAACAACAAGTAGAGTTCTATGTCACAAGCTTCTTCTCTTCGCAACCTCCCTCCCTGTCTCTCGCTGTCTTCTTTTCCAATCCTCTCCCACACAATGTGCATGTAAAATGACAAACAGACAAATACAATGACAGATAGATAGATAGATAGATCGATAGATAGATAGATAGATAGATAGATAGATAGATAGACACACACAGACACAGACACAGACACACACAGACACACACACACACACACTGTGCGCACGCACGCACGGACACACACACATGTACGCACGCACGCACGCACGGACACACACACACACACACACACACACACACACACGTACACACGCATACATACATACATACATACATACATACATACATACATACATACATACATACATACATACATACATACATACATACATACATACATACATACATACATACATACAACAAACATTTTGACGCATAGATATATATTTACAGAAAGGAAACGACAGACCGAAAGATCGATTAACAACAGCAATAAGAATAACAGCATGCATGCATACATACATACATACATACATACATACATACATACATACATACATACATACATACATACATACATACATACATACATACATACATACATACATACATACATACATACATACATACATACATACATACATACATACATACATACATACATACATACATACATACATACATACATACATACATACATACATACATACATACATACTTACATACAACAAACATTTTGACGCATAGATATATATTTACAGAAAGGAAACGACAGACCGAAAGATCGATTAACAACAGCAATAAGAATAACAGCATGCAAAACTTGAAGAAGGTGTAGAAAACCGCGAAGGATAAACTCAGGCATTGCCTCATAAAGTTTCGGAAGTAGAGAACATTCATTCAGGTAATTAACTCATGAAAGGAGAAGTACATCCAAAACCAAAAATAAAGGTCATTGACCTACCATGGAACGTTTTTGCAGGTAAGGTCTCAGCCATTTGAACTGTAGAGAAAAAAAGAAAGCATTGTGATTTATTATTTTCACTAAATGGTATTCATTGCTAGTCGTTTACAATACCAAAAACAACAACAATACCAACAACAAACAAGAACAACAACTGATCACACACACACACACACACACACACACACACACACACACACACACACACACACACACACACACACACACACACACACACACACACACACATACTGCTCGTTCAGTAATACTTACGGTTTTCCTTTTTTTTCAGGTTTGAGCGACACACAATTAAGGGTGCTCAAAGGCAAGCTATAAGCTAAGCTATAAGCTAATAATAGGCGTAAGACTGGCAAATACTGAATTCAAGATAACTGTTTATTGCGTCGGCTGGCGCCGGTTTATATAGGCAGCGCTCCTGTCTGGTTCTTTGCGCACGGCACTCTGAAAATTTGCATACTTGGCAGGGCTTGTGCATTGAATTGAACCGAACAAAACAAACACTCAACTCAATCACATTTTATGGTGCTGTCCTTCCCGTGAAAAAAGTGTTACTTTACTATCTATTATAATAACAGGCTTGTATATAGCTATTCTGATGGACACGTGGGGGAATTCGGGGGCTGTGATTGGATGGTCTCTTCCGATCATCAAAGCATAATGCTACGGAAGTCGGCCATTTTTGCCAATATCCAAAAGCATATTGGCAATAACAAAGACGCATGGTTCCGGTTTACCCATCTGTACCACACGATGTTTTAATCGACAACAGCATGCACTGACAACTTGAAATTATTCTCGGGAATGTTTTTCAGCTTTACAAATGTCGATAGCATACCCTTTTCTGCTAACTTCCCGATGAAACAGGACTAAATCAATTATTTTCTATCCCTAAACACCACAAAATGCCCAAAGTCGAAAGATGTAGTACAAACAGGGGAGTAAAACGGAACAGCCGTTTTTGTGAGCCTGTGTCAGTTGCCGACTGACACAAACTTTCGCACTTCCGCTTTTCTTATCTCGTAACTCCACACTAAATACCCTACTTCCCCTCTGAAGTATTGATGTACAACCCATGGCACTAACATTCATGTAGTCGTTTATAACTGAGGTTGAAAAATTCGCTTCATGACGAGACAAGTATAAATGCCATTCACCCAAACTGAAAACTTCGCCGCCGTCTGCTCGCGATTAGCTGTTCTCTTCTCCTCCCCTTGTTGCATCCTAGTTCTTCAGTTGTTTCTGGTTTTCCGTTTATGTTGTGTTTTGGTCTTCTTCATAAGTAGTCTTGTTCAAAATTAAAAAAACTCAAACTTCTTTTTGTTGTATTCGAATGAACTAATAAAAAACGCTCGCGCTGGACCCGAGTACTCTTCAGACTGGCTCGCTCCCCCAGTATGAAAGTTTTTGTCTTGTGCACGTGGAATTAAAAAAAAAATATATACATATTTATTTATTTTACACAATTAAAAAAATTATTAGAGTAAAATAAAACATTAAAACGTTCATAATAAACAATAGTAAACAAGAATTTAAAAAAAAAATTAAAAAAAAATTTAAAAAAAATAGACCGCCCATGCCGGGAATCGAACCCGGATCACTTTGGCCATAGTCGGACGCGCTTTCCACCAAGCCAACAACTCTGACAATTTTGCCAGTGAACTCAAATGCCTAGACTGCTAACTTTGCTCGTTCCTAAAATTAGGTCGCGCAGCACGCACGCAAAGCCTGGTGTCGCTGGCTGGCTGGCTTTTTAAAACAATTTAAATATTTTTGAGCGGAAGGTCAGGTAGAAAATTCGATCAAGTCCGCATTGTTTTTAGAAGCGAATATGGTCGGACGCTGAACCACGATGCTTTCACTTTCACTCGATAGCTCGACGCAGCGCAAAGCCGGCCTGGTGGCCACACGCTGGCTGGCTGTACTGTGTATATTTACACAATTAAAAAAATTATTAGAGTAAAATAAAACATTAAAACGTTCATAATAAACACTAGTAAACAAGAATTAAAAAAAAAAATAGACCGCCCATGCCGGGAATCGAACCCGGTGTCGCTGGCTGGCTGGCTCTTCTATTAGCCGCACAGCAATTCTATCCCACCGCGAATCGCGCCCACCGCCAAGAGTCGATTTTGTGGATTATTTCGAATTTAGGTTTCAGTTAACATTATGAAGTGCGACTCGTCTTCGACTCGTCGGCATTATACTTGTCTCGTCTAAATATCGGACCCTATTGCTACGCTGAAAACACAATAGCTGTTAATGTTTTACTCTGGTTTGTCAAGACATGTGTGCGTAAGAAACAGTTTTGAGTAATTACTGTTACTTTAACTTGAAGTCGGATACATATGGTGTTAAAGTATGATGTTCAGCTTTGTCATGAAGATTTTGATTTGTGCGACTATGGATGTTGCTTGAACTGACTTGAAGCCTGATAGTGATGATGTGATTCAGGTATGTCTTACTAATCTATGTTGTGAAATTTTGAGTGAATAACAGTTGCTTTACTGGAACTCCAGATGGACTTTAAAAACGGTCCGCCAGTTAATCTGCAAGATTACGCAAGACAGTGTGTCGTATTTGTTTGTTTTTGACACGAGTAGCCTGCTAGTGTTATGCAAAAAAAGAACATCCATGTCAGCGTCTGAAAGAAAGAGAGAGAGAGAGAGAGAACGAACGAACGAACGAACGAACCAACTTTATTTTTCGAGGGTAATGGAGTAGATACAGCAAAGATCTTTTTTCATCCAGCCCTCGCCCAAGAGGGAATTAACTAACCAGTGCATAATATTAAAGCAGAAGAAGAAGCAAAGCAAAAACATAAAAACATGGTTATTAAATCAGACAAAGAGGAAAAAAAAATGTTCATAGCATACATGGTCATTGGTAATGGTATACATTAAAACACACACTTTGACACACACGGTCACATGCACACAGACACACACAGACATACATGCACATACAGACACACACGCACACAGACACACGCACACACACATACACACACACACACACACACACACACACACGCACGCACGCACACACACACACACACACACACACACACACACACACACACACACACACACACATGTACACATTGTACACATAATCATTAAAAAAAAAAAAAAACAAACTTAACTGAAATGAAATGATTATACAAGTAGATCTTCATGTACTTATCAAACAGCAGTACCTGATCGAGGCATTAAGTGCCACACGACGATGAAAGCATATACAAAAAAGTATGTCTTCTAAAACTGGCAACAGAAAGTGGCTGTCTGAGAGAGACTGGTAAACCATTCCACAGAAATGGACCTGAATATGCCAGACTAGTTTTATACAAGTCAATTCTAGGGAGGGGAACATTTAGTTTCTTCGTGCGGCTTGATGAAGTCTCAGTTAATAATATTCTTTTAGTTAAATAGTCTGGTACACGTCCAAGAACTATTTTATGCATAAACCTTGCCTTGTTAAACGCTAGTCTGGATGAAAGTGGAAGAATTTCAGCTTTTTTGTAGTCATGATTAGAGAGGGTGCTGTTTTTCAGCAGAACAACTTTTACTCCGCGTCTGTGCAAAGATTTTAGGGGTCTTAAAGCTGCATCACTTGCAGAATCCCAAAGGGTTGATGCATAGTCTATTCCAGACTGCACATGCGCTTGAAAAAATGTTCTGCGCGCATCAAAATTTAGAAAATGTTTAATCTTTGCAGACTGATGAACTTTTTTTGCTGTAGATTTACATAAGTTACTTACATGAGGGCCCCATGTTAGATTGTTGTCAATAGTTACACCCAAAATTTTGTGTTCACTAACCTCGTTTATCAGCTGACTATCAACAGAAATGCACTTCTTTGGTTCCGACATGACTTGTCGTTTTTGACGCGTAGTAATTAGCATATACTTTGTTTTTTCTGGATTGAGAGACATGTGGTTTAAATGCGTCCATTCTACAGCATCATCGACACACTTCTGAAGCGTGTCGACTACCGAAGTAATATCATCACCTGAGGTATGAATAGTAGTATCATCAGCTAGCATATCACACTGTCCAGAGGATATGTGTAATGGTAAGTCATTGATGTAGACAGAAAATAATAAAGGTCCGAGGACCGAGCCTTGTGGGACCCCATATAAAATTGGCATTGCTTCAGAGCTCGAACTGTTAAAGGTAACTTTTTGTGTTCTTCCCGACAAAAAAGAGGCTATAAAAGTCTGTGTGGGCTGTGGTAGTCTATAAACGGAAAGTTTCCGCAAAAGGAGGGCGTGATCAATAACATCAAATGCCTTTGCAAAGTCCATAAACAGTGCTCCACATAACTTATTAGAGTTGATTTTTGATAACCAAGAGTCCACCAGTTCTGTCAGTGCCGTATGGCACGAGTGTTTAGGTCTAAAACCAGACTGAGTTTCATGAAACAAATTGTTTGATGTAAAGTATATCATAATATGGTCATTGACATGTTTTTCCAGTAGTTTTGACAATACTGGTAAAACGGAAATCGGTCTAAAATTTGAGGGATCTGTTTTATCACCTGCCTTAAAGAGGGGGATCACTTTAGCTTCCTTGAAAGCTTTGGGATAAACACTTTTTTCAATACAGAGATTGTAAATATACGTTAGAGATTCCGCTATATGTGGGGCTGATAATCTAAGAATTTTGCTGTCTGAGAGAGAGAGAGAGAGAGAGAGAGAGAGAGAGAGAGAGAGAGAGAGAGAGAGAGAGAGAGAGAGAGAGAGAGTGAGAGAGAGACGGATATAGGGAGAGAGAGAGAAAGAGAGAGAGAGAGAGAGAGGGATCAGAGAGAGAGAGAGAGAGAGAGAGAGAGAGAGAGAGAGAGAGGGGAATCAGAGAGAGAGAGAGAGAGAGAGGGATCATGCACAGAGAGAGGAGGGGGAGAGAGGCGAGAGAGAGGGGAGGGAGAGAGAGAGGAGTGAGAGAGAGGAGGGGGTGAGAGAGAGGAGGGAGGGGCAGAAAGAGAGTGAGAGGAGGGAGAGAGAGAGAGGAGGTAGAGAGAGAGAGAGAGAGAGAGAGAGAGAGAGAGAGAGAGAGAGAGAGAGACACACACACACACACTCACACACACACACACACACACACACATACACACACCGACACACTCACACCTAAAGTGTGGATGGTTACCTAAGAGGCGGCACTGGGTGTAGTGCCTTTCTAGTGCACTTGCACTACAACAGCACTGGGTGCAGTACTCGCTCCGGCATCGAAGAATTTTGCACTAAAAAATGAACAAAATTTGACCTATTTCGTCGCCTATAGAGGACGGAAAGAATGTCATTTTGAACATTGTTATGACATTCTTTCCGTCAAAAAAGTCAATTTAACGGTGTTAAATGAAGCGACCATCCACACAATCAGGTTGCCATCCACAGTTTAGGTTGCCATCCACGTGTGGATGGTTGCCTTATGGTGATTTAGGCAACCAAACCTGTGGAAATATGGGTACACACACACACACACACACACACACACACACACACACACACACACACATATAATTATATATATATAAAGAGCCAAAGTGAAACTTTCAAAATTTAATAAAGCACAGCATACAAGCCGGCTTCGTATACCCTTTGAAACCCTTCCCGCAAGATATTACAACAGGCAAGAGAATTTTAGTTATAATCATGATGGCAAGACTGATGCTATGTTTTTCAGTTACAGCAAATCTTCTCAGCTCAGTAAAGTTAAACGTATTCGCGAGAACATCTTTCAATTTCTAGTATTCAATCTACATTCTAAGACACACCGAACATGTTTGCAATCACAATTTAAAGGAGTGGGCTTTCTCCGATTGCTAAACTGATTCCAAAAGGTGTCAAAATGTTGAGTATGCCATCAAAACAAAATGCTGAGCAACGGTGAAATCGGGTTTTCCCGGTTGCCAAAGTGAGTTGGCTGCAATCCAGTTGCTGCACGATGTAAACTCGACGTTTGGTCGTCCTCGTCGGATGGAACAGCAGCGATGGTATACAGGCTATGTGATGTCCATGTTGGCGGTTGTTCCATGCTGTCTTGCATGTATTGGTCCTGTTTGATGTAGATAAAATAAAAAGGTGGTGGTTGCAGCTGCAGTAGTAACGACGACGAATAGAAGAAGAAGAAGAAGAAAAAGAAGCAGAAACAGAACAGAAAAACAACAACAACAACAACAACAACAATATCCACAACAACAAAAACACCATCAAAATCATCATCATCATCATCATCATCATCATCATCATCATCATCATCATCATCATCATCATCATCATCAAAAAGCTCCCATCTTAAAATGAACGGAAAGCGAAAACGAAAAAAAAGCGAACACGAAAACTAAAGCGAAAACGAAAACGAAAACTAAAGCGAACACGAAAACTACAGCGAAAACGAAAACGAAAACTAAAGCGAAAACGAAAACTAAAGCGAAAACGAGAAGCGTTTGTTTTGGACGGTTTCTCCGTAAAGTCAAGTCAAACAGTTTATTTACCAAATGCAAAGCACAGGATTTTGTTATGGTGTATGCATCCAAACTTCACACTCCTTCCACACGCATATTATATCATAATAAGTAAGTTGTACACATAGGACCAGCGCAAAATCACACGAGAAAGAGACAGCACAAAAAGGATATCGGCATTTACTTACCATGGACGACATTCGGCTTTGCCCGCGAGGTCTCTGCGTGTCAGTCATGTCTGTGAACTGCAGACAAAACAAATGACAATAATACTATACCGTGAACTGTTCTGGATTGATCTTGTGTGTGTTTGCCCG
>NC_090246.1:13962797-13970297 GCF_037325665.1 Littorina saxatilis
AACACACACTAAACACACACTAAACACACACTAAACACACACTAAACACACACTAAACAACACCAACAATACAACAACAATGACAGCTTGAAAAGGTTGCAGGAAGATCATTTACGAAAGCTTAAACTTGGCTGAATATTTTCTTCTTTATGTTGTCGGAATAAGCTTAATACTGTGCCTGTGCCAACAGTGTTTCTTTATGCATGTCAACTCGACCTCTGCAGTGTTATTGACTTCATGTTTAAAAATAGAAACAGCTGAGTCTGGTGCCATGGCATTTATTTTGCGATTAGCTCCCAACTGAAAGAAAACGAAAGTGAAAACAAACTCTATTTCAGCGAAAGCGAAAGTCGGTTGCTTTCGATTACTATTCGAAAAGTTTTAAACATTGGACCAGCGCATAACGCGCACGAGAAAGACACAGTTAGGTAAGGGCATCGGTCTTGTGTGTAACTAGGCGCGCACGCCGGACAAACAAACACACACAAGAACAGCCAGATCGATCGAAAACAGCAACAACAGTAACTACAATTTACAATAACAACATGCAAACGATATAAATAACAGATAAAACTCAGGCATTGTCGTATCATGATTTACGAAAATAAAATTAAAAAAACCAAAAATAACGCACAAAAACACGCAATTCAGTCACGTAATTTAATCATAACCCCGAGAAGTAATTCTTTAAGAATGAATAAGACCAAATACTTACCATAATATAGGAAATGCTGCTGTGCCGGCGAGGTCTCCGCATTTTATTCTTTCCAGTGTAAGTTAGCTGTAGACAAAACAAACTACAATGACAGAATTGTGATTTGAGGATTCGACTCAAGTGCGTCCCCCTCCGTCAGTTATAGCCTTACTGCCAGAATTACACGGACATTTTTTCCCGGTCATACAAGTGCTTTGTTACAACAGCAACTTTACACTGAAGAATAAACTTATAAGGCATTTCAGTCACGTACATTCTCTCACGGAAGAAGAAGCACAGCAAAAAGAAAGCTAAATGACTTAATTACCATTGACACTTTTTTTGTCGGCGAGATCTCCACATTTCTTTCAGTGCAAATGAACTGCAGAGAAAACAAATGACAAATTCGTAATGTGTGCTGTCTACAAAACAACAATAACAACAATAGCAACAATAATGCGTATTTGCTGCAAGAAGTGCGGATAATATTTAACAGTCATAAACAAGTTTTCTGACGACGACGACAACAACAACAACAACAACAACAACAACAACAACAACAACAACAACAACAACAACAACAACAACAACAACAACCAGTCGAATAAGGAGAAGAACGAGACCGGAGAAGGACAACAAGAAGGCACAAACACACTACATGCTTGTTCAGTCGTACTCACATTTTCCCTTTTTTTTGAGCGACGCGCTTGGGTGCTCAGAATCTTAGATACAAGAATCTTTCGGTATGAATAAAACTACGACGGTTTGCACCGGCTTATAAAGTTAGCGTTCCTGTCTTGTTTTTGGGTTGGAAAGAAGTCAATGATACTGCAGAGATTGTGTTGACATGCATAACTAATCGCTGTCGTGACAGGCACATTGTTAAGCTTATTCAAGACTGAAGTAAACAATATTTATCCTACATACGTGAGAGAGACACTTTTTTTTGTTTTTTGTTTAACGCCCAGCCGACCACGAAGGGCCATATCAGGGCGGTGCTGCTTTGACATATAACGTGCGCCACACACAAGACAGAAGTCGCAGCACAGGCTTCATGTCTCACCCAGTCACATTATTCTGACACCGGACCAACCAGTCCTAGCACTAACCCCATAATGCCAGACGCCAGGCGGAGCAGCCACTAGATTGCCAATTTTAAAGTCTTCGGTATGACCCGGCCGGGGTTCGAACCCACGACCTCCCGATCACGGGGCGGACGCCTTACCACTAGGCCAACCGTGCCGGTAGAGAGACACTCATGAGATAATCATCGTTCAAATCACACGTGTGTATATCATGTAAATGAGGTCATGTCAAGCAAGTCTGGCTGGGACCTGTTTTTCCACTGCAGCTTATGATGCCAAAGTCACCGAGACAAACGTCATTATAGAAAGAAAAAAATTGCTCTCACTAATTACCCTCGATGAACTTTTAGAACTAACACGTCACGCCACACTTTCAGAGTGACGTTTCTTTACCTTGACGCAATAGATTGCACGAGGCTTTAGAAGAGATCGAGGTTCCAAAACAAGCGTCTTCAATTTAGCTGCCTCGACTGCAGAACATTTTCAGTCAAATACACGTAAGTACAGTATGTAGGATAAACAGAATACTACATGGCTTGCTGTTTCGTACCAGATTTACACTCGTTGCTTTTTCAAATAGTGAACAGCTCGCTTTCGCTCAATATTAAAAAAAAAAACTCGTGTAAATCTGGTACGACACAGCAAGCCATTTAGTATAGTCAGGTCGTCATTTCCCGATTTTGACCTTAACCCCTCAAAAAATACCTCGGAGAATGTTTTGACTGTTTTGAACTCTGTGATGTCTGTAGATTACAGATCCGACGGATGACACTCTGTCATCTTTGGGCATTTTGATGTATTCAAGATGGCGGACAAGATGGATTCCAGACTGCAAAATAGTCGAAACTGCATGCTATAAACTAGCAGAACTGTATTTTTTTATGTTTTCCGGGAGATAAAACGGGAGTTAATATGCATAACAACAGTTACATGATTAGCAGACACTATAACCCGAATGGCTGGTCTGTTGAGGGACCGTTAAAACTGGTTAACGGAGCAGGATGATATAGTTAGTTTCAGCAATATATTTTTTCAGTTACAGCTAATGGTTTAAGCTTATATGTGTTGTGGGCTTTGATTACTGTTGCACTTTGCTTGACCTTCATCGCATTTCAAGGTCATATGAATGTCAAATGTTCATTCAAATGATAAAGGATTATACTATTTTTGAAGATAAAATGACGAAATGTCTTCTTAAAACTTGCCATGAATAAAAACGTTCACCAACACTGAAGGTCACACGTTTTCAAGGTCAAACAAGTTCAAGGTCATATATTTTAATGTCTGCAAAACCATCACTTAGCACGTGCATCACTACAAAGATCCCTGTCAAGAAGACGAAGCTGAGATTGTATGGCAATGTAACAAGAACAGGCGGGCTCTCCAAGACCATCTTACAGGGTATGGTGCGCGGAAAGAGAAGATAGAGAAGACAAATGAACAGAGGGACAGATATCTTTACAGAGTGGATTGGGAAATGTTTTGCAACTTCCCAAAAATTGCTCACAGCCGCCAGAGGTGGAGACAGCTTGTGAAGCGCTCGTCGTTGAAGTGACCCTACCATCCTGGTGGGTTCCAGAATCAATGAGTGACTTGGTCGGTGAGCAAGCAGATAACAACTTAATCCTGGAAAAGTGGCTGTAATACCCAGAATAACTTAAAGTTATCTTGTGCTCTTTTAAAAAAAAAAGATCTAGTCAGGTGAGGAATGTTTACATCAGACGAAAGGCCTTGTAAGGTGTCACAGCGCCAAGCGATTGACACCATATACACAGTGTTGTGTCAGTTAGTGACGCCCCGAGGAGGTGTATTAGGCATCATGTCAAGAGGCTAAACCTGATGTACCATGTCTCATATATACAAAAGACCTCTATCTCATAACGTAAAGGTCATGGCGACGAACCAGGGATACTGGTTAGTATGCACTTTACCTCGCCGATGACCACACAGGATGATGTGTAGTTTACCACTCCAGATGACCAGGCGGGATGACCACGCTGGTTTACCACACAAGATGACATGGTCATGCAGTGAGTTTCCAGTTTGAGGGCAGCCACCATCGATCCTTTTTTCAATTGCCGAAATGGTAGCGGATGACTATGCCTGATGACCAATAAATGACCACGCCCGATGATTACGCAGGATGTCATGTAGATTACCAGTACGGGTGACCGGTGAGAATTGCCAGTGCGGATGAACAGTGTGGATGACCTGTGCAGATGACCATGAAGGATGACCAGTGCAGATGATCATGAAACAAGACCAGTGCAGATGACGAGTGCGGATGATTAGTGCGGATGACCAGTGCAGATTATCATGGACGATGACTAGTGCAGATGACCAGTACAGATGATCATGAAGGATGACCTGTGCGGATGACCAGTGCAGATGATCATGAAGGAAGAATAGTGCGGATGACCGATGCGGATGATCACAAAAGGATGACCAGTGCGGATGACCGCAAATGATGACCAGTGTGGATGACCGATCCAGATGACCAGTGCTGGTGACCGGTGAAGGTGACTGTTGCACATACCCAGTGCGGATGACTACGATGGATGACCAGTGCGGATTTGTGCAATTTCCAAGGAGTAGACATCGACATAAGATGGCACACGCACATTGACCGACTGCGCAACCACAGCATGCTGTTGCACATGGTAAATTTCTCCACAGCCACACTTCAAAATTAGCATGACTTCAGTTGGTGTAGGTTCTACTCCAGGCGGTTTTCTGCCCATCCTACAACCACCCAGAGTCAACCGGATCAAGATTTGGAAGATCCCCGTAGAATTGCAATACAGCCCTTTTCAGATGGATGTTCAGCAATGGGCTGATGTGGGCGGTAGTTTTTGATTTATGTGGACTGGTGCTTGCATGGAGGTTCTAGCTAGCCAGGTTTCATATCTCTCACGTGATATGTTGTTTGAGATTTTGCACCTGTAGCACTCGCTTACAAACTGCGACATTTGCTGAAAGACTTCACCGATTTTCACGCATGGATCTTCTGCAGAGAAATTAAGCACTCCTACGAACACACTGGTTAATGAACAGCTGTCACCAGATGGCATACGCTTCCATCTAAAATAGCTCTATCGTCTGGTAAACAATCAAATCGGAGAAAACTAGTCTCTCACGATGTTCTTTGATCATCGCCCGCCATTTTGTAAGATCAATTTACAAGTTTTATCTTCGACAGTGAAACCTGTGCTTTGGAACACCATACGCACTAATCACAAGTCCACGAATAACACAGGTTTCACATCTTCTCAGCCTGGATGTAATTCCATACACACTCATGTGCAAATTGTTTCCATTTAGCAGAATGAAACACGTCAAATGCCTTTGTTTTTTGTCTTGGAAGAGGAGCTCAAGTACGGACACGGACAACACTACAGGCCATACTGTACGTGTCGTCATATTACTCATTACGTTTTCCCGACGTCATGAAGTTATGACGCCATTCTAGCCCTTTTTCCTATGGAATGCCTTTTGTGTCAAAACAAAAAAATCAACATTTGCTAATTTTCCTGTAATTAATTTTTTCTCAATTTGCCCAAGGATTTAAAGATGTCATCCTGCGGATTTGTAAACTTCAGGAGTTAAACTACCCAAAACCATTAAAACATTTTCCGAGGTATTTTTCAAGGGGTTATTGCCCTGCCGTAAGGACTAGTATTCTCTATATTCAGCCAAGTAAATTGTAAGCATAAGACCAAATCATCAATTAAATCCCTGCCATCGTTTAAACTACCATTCTTACGTGGTAAACCATACTTATTGTTGACCATAGGTACAGCCAAGCTTTTGCATAGATTGAGAGTTTCACTTTATTGGCACATTTGCCAAATATCTACAGTCTGGTCACTTTCTGTATAAAGTAGAAAACAGTTACTACAACAACAACAACAACAACAACAACAACATCGACGACGACGACGAAGACAAGAACAACGACAAACGACGACGACGACGACAACATCGCTATAACAACAATAACAACAACATCAACAGCAACAACAACAACAACAACAACAACAACAACAACAACAACAACGACGACGACGACGACAAGAACGACGACAAGAACGACGACGACAAGAAAGACGACGACAAGAACAACGTCAAACGACAACAACAACAACAAAAACAACAACAACAACAACATGGACAACAAATGGATACTGATATTTCACATATAGCACAATTCATGACCATTTTAGTGCACCATTTGAGCAATCAGTACTAATTCTATTTAGGCAGGGACCTATATCTTCTTTACATAGGTCTATGCTTTAGCTGACCAACGAAACGTTACAGCGGTCAGGCCGGGACGCTTCTTGTTTATATCACGTTAAAAGTGAACAAGACATGTTGAATCAAAAACATCAGCGTGACTTATTCCTGGGAATGTCATGTGTGAGTTTATTGTGTGAGAGCATTTCTGTTGTTAATATTAATGACGTCAGGTGAGTGATTCGCTGGTCGAGGTCACGAGAATGCTGTGACATATACATGCATAATCAAACCGGAGCAATCCAGTCTCCATTGCAGCTGTTCCATCGAAGGCGCGATATCGCTTTGAACTTAATCAGGTCAAAAATAGCCGGTAATAAAACATTTATTTCTAATAGGATGACTGTTAGCAAATGAAAACAAATATGTCTTGAACATAATATCAGCTGTCGCCTGCCGGCTCAAGTTGATTTCGCCCCATTTCCTCGGAATGTCTGTTGTTATTTCATTACAGTCAGCATATTTAAAATACATGTAACTCATAATACCACAAATATATTTTTGCAAGATAATGTTAACAGATATTTTTTGTTGGAAAAGCGTACTCAATGACTTTTTTCAAAACTGGATGTACTCGGAAATAATCAATTAATATGAACCTAATTTTCATATTTGAATTTGATTTCGTTCATCTTGGACGGGGCAAATGCAACAACCAAACGTACGTGATCATCATTGCATCAGTAGTGTTTGCCAGTAATGTACGTCGTCAGTACGCTTCAAAGATCCACATCGGGCGGGGATATAGCTCAGTTGGTAGCGCGCTGGATTTGTATGCAGGTGGCCGCTGTCAGCGTAAGTTCGATCCCAGGTTCGGCGGAAATTTATTTCACAGAGTCAACTTTGTGTGCAGACTCTCTTCGGTGTCCGAACTCCCCCCCCCCCCCCCCCCCCGTGTACACTACATTGGGTGTGCTCGTTAAAGATCCCTCGATTGACAAAAGGGTCTTTCCTGGCAAAATTGCTTAGGCACAGTTAATAATTGTCTACCTATACCCGTGTGACTTGGAATAATAGACCGCGAAAGGTAAATATGCGCCGAAATGGCTGCAATCTACTGGCCGTATACAATTTCATCTCACACGGCATCACTGCAGAGCGCCAAGAACTGTACCCACGGAATATGCGCGATATCTTTCTTTCTTTATTTGGTGTTTAACGTCGTTTTCAACCACGAAGGTTATATCGCGACGAGGGAAAGGGGGGAGATGGGATAGGGGAAAGGGGGGGGGAGATGGGATAGAGCCACTTGTTAAGTGTTTCTTGTTCACAAAAGCACTAATCAAAAAATTGCTCCAGGGGCTTGCAACGTAGTACAATATATGACCTTACTGGGAGAATGCAAGTTTCCAGTACAAAGGACTAAACATTTCTTACATACTGCTTGACTAAAATCTTTACAAACATTGACTATATTCTATACAA
>NC_090246.1:13975297-13982797 GCF_037325665.1 Littorina saxatilis
TGATCTGACTAATTTGTATGTTGAATATCCGATGGTTTTTACACAACTGATGTCTTTTGATACCACATATTTTTGCGGCCAGGACTCACTCATGTTTTTGCACGAGTAGAGTTTTACGTGTATGACCTTTTTTACCCCGCCATTCAGGCAGCCATACGCCGATTTCGAGGGGAAGCATGCTTGATATTTTGGTGTCTCTACGAGCCCACCGACCTCAGACATAGATTTCAGGAACTGTTCCATGCGCACTTGGTCTTGTGCTTGCGTGTACACACGAATGAGGGTCTGCGCATATGTTGACCTGGGAGATCGAAAAAATCTCCACCCTTAACCCTGCAGGCGGCCACGGCCGGGATTTGAACTCACAACGCCCGTCTGAGCCGCCAGTGCATTTGACCGATATGTATTTCGAATCCATTTCCGACTGACCCTTTGTCTTCTGTGTCTGGGAACAACTTGTTCCTATGTTTACTTTCGTAACAATCGAAAGCAAACGCGTTGCTTGCTTTCGTATTCGCTGTATTTTTCGGTTTAACTTTCTGTTTCTTTCAGTCGGGAGCTCTCCGCAGAATGAATACCAGGCTGAGCTGTTTCTATTTTGGAACAAGAAGTCAATACACCGCATAGAGCACGTTGACATACGTGAATAATCGCAGTGGTGACAGGCACATTCTTTAGTCTATTCAGGACAGAAATGAATAAAATATTCAGCCAAGCTTTCGTAAACGATCTCCCTGTCACCTTTTAAAGCTAACACCTTTACCGTGCAGAACCATATTACTAACCACCATTTTAAGACACCCCCCCCCCCCCCGCCCCCAATTTAAGAATCCCTCCCTTTTAAAATCCTGTTTTTTTAAGATTTACTGTTCATAGATTTTGTAAATTTTGTGAGACCTAATTTTCTCTGATTTTTGGAGGTCAGAAAGGAGGGGTGGGGGGAGGGGGGGGGGGGTCCACTGTATTCAATCAATCAATTCGAGGCTTATATCGCGCGTATTCCGTGGGTACAGTTCTAAGCGCAGGGATTTAAAAAAAAAATTAAATAAAAAAATTATGCAATTTATATCGCGCACATATTCAAGGCGCAGGGATTTATTTATGCCGTGTGAGATGGAATTTTTTTTACACAATGCATCACGCATTCACATCGGCCAGCAGATCGCAGCCATTTCGGCGCATATCCTACTTTTCACGGCCTATTATTCCAAGTCACACGGGTATTTTGGTGGACATTTTTATCTATGCCTATACAATTTTGCCAGGAAAGACCCTTTTGTCAATCGTGGGATCTTTAACGTGCACACCCCAAGGTAGTGTACACGAAGGGACCTCGGTTTTTCGTCTCATCCGAAAGACTAGCACTTGAACCCACCACCTAGGTTAGGAAAGGGGGGAGAAAATTGCTAACGCCCTGACCCAGGGTCGAACTCGCAAGCTCTCGCTTCCGAACGCAAGTGCGTTACCACTCGGCCACCCAGCATTACTAACCACCATAGCATCGAGTGAAATTGCCTTGTTCAATTTTTGTCAAATGTATTTTGTAGGTAATTTCCTTACTGTCTGGTGTTGATTATGAGTCTATCCTTCTTTCTTGGACAAGAAAAATTGACGCTAATTAAATGCGTACACATGGTTTATTGTGAGAGATTCTTGTGTGAGAGCATTTCTGTTGTAATCATTCATCACGTTAGGTGAGTGATTATAATGAATTGGCTCATCCAGGTCACAACAATGCATGGTGTACTCGGAAATAATCAATTCATATGTACTTAATTGTTATATTTGAATTTGATTCCTGTCATCTTGGACGGGGCAAATGCCACAACTGTTATGTGATCATATTTGCATCAGAAGTGTTTGCCAGTGGTGTATTTTGAACGTGCGCTTCAAAGATCCATCGATTTCGTAAATTGATTAATAATGTTTAATTTACGCTCCCCGCCTAAAAAAAAATGTAAAAACAATTTTTTTTTTAAAGAGAGGGAGAGAGGCAAAAAAGAAAGGTTGAAGCAACCTCCATGCAACTGAGGTCACACACACACAAATGAAGAAATAATAATGTTTGATTTAATTATTGATTAATGTTTTGAGTTGTTGATTAAAGGAACACTCCTTCCCGTAAAAACAATTGGACTCAACATGTCAGATACCGGCACGGTTGGCCTAGTGGTAAGGCGTCCGCCCCTTGATCGGGAGGTCGTGGGTTCGAACCCCGGCCGGGTCATACCTAAGACTTTAAAATTGGCAATCTAGTGGCTGCTCCGCCTGGCGTCTGGCATTATGGGGTTAGCGCTAGGACTTGTTGGTCCGGTGTCAGAATAATGTGACTGGGTGAGACACGAAGCCTGTGCTGCGACTTCTGTCTTGTGTGTGGCGCACGTTATATGTCAAAGCAGCACCGCCCTGATATGGACCTTCGTGGTCGGCTTGGCGTTAAGCAAGCAAACAAACAAACAAACAAACATGTCAGATCTCGCCACCCTTTCACGTGGGATCACAACAGTCCTCCGCTTCCCGAAGACGCATAATATCAAAGATCAATTACAGACTTGGTGATTTCTATACAGAATGTTTTTGTTATTTTTAACCAACACTAGTGTCGATCAGGGAAATTTAGTAATCACCAATTTCTCATTCCACGCACAAGCGGATCGATTGTTATATCGTAAAAGCCTGGTCTGAGACGGTGAGCCAGATTGTTTTGACGCAAAGAACTCTGTCTTTACACGTTTAATTAAGTTAACATTTTTGTCTTTTAAGTTTTTATTTTGGAAAGATAGCAGTCGATATGTTTCGGATTTAATTAGGTGTGTGTGTGTGTGTGTGTGTGTGTGTGTGTGTGTGTGTGTGTGGGTGTGTGTGTGTGTGTGTGTGTGTGTGTTTGTGCGTGAGCGCGTGTGAGAGATAGAGAGAGAGGGAGACATAGAGAGAGACAGACAGAGAGAGAGACTCCTTTGTTCACGCATTCATACATATACGCGTCCTGAGACTCCCTAAAACACACGCACACACACACACACAGACACACACACACACACACACACACACACACACACACACACACACACACACACACATAAATAAAGAGCCAAAGTAAAGCTTTCAGAATGTAATAAATCGCAGCACACAAGCCGGCTTTGTATAATACATTTTGAATCTCTTCCCGCAAGATGTTACAACAGGCAAGAGGATTTGAGTTATAATCATGATGGCAAGATGTTCTTTCTTTACATCTATTGGTTTAAACAGGATTGATTTAGTTACATAAATGCAAAGCCATGGATATGTATGTAAAAATAAAGAAGCACAACAAGATAAACTTATGTTTCCTTAGAAACAAAGGAGTAATATGTGGCGGACGATAGTGTAAAAGCATGATATTTAAATCAATCAAAACAACAAAAACAACAACAGGAGAGAGAGAGAGAGAGAGCGTGCATCCATTACAGATCAATTCAATGCTCCAACAACAAAATCACTAAAATATATATGGTATTGACAAAAACCATCGTTTGCTGTCTAATATACATTTCTGAATCTGATATAATAACGCTGTTTTCATTCAAGGACTTATCGCTATTGCAGCACATAGCACACAAAAACAGTAATCTTATTATTATCTGGCAAAATAACAAAAGTGGTGGCTCTAACATTTGTATATATCATTTACATCTTTTTTTTCTCCGCTCCGTTAAGTTAAATGCATTTGCGAGAATAAGTTTCAACTCACAGAATCAGACACACAAAAAAACAAGTTAGCAATCACCATTTAAAGTAGTGGGCTTTTTCGATTGCTAAACTGATAAATCTGCCCAAAAGTGCCAAAACATTTTATGCCAGCATTACAAAAAATTTAGCTAGAGCGAAAACGGGTTTCTCCGATCGCTGAGTTGGCTGCATTCCAGTTGCTGCAGGCTAGTTGTGCTCGCCGGATGGAACATACAGCAGCACTGGTATGCAGGCTATGTTATGTCCATGTTGCTGGTTCGCGGTTTGTTCTCGCTTCTCAGTACTGGTCCTGTTTGATGTAGATTATACAATGTGTGGCTTACAACAGCACTAGCAACGACTATGACAACAACAACGACAGTAGCCCCAACAACGCCACCACCACTACAACAAACAGCATTTCAGTCGGAACAACAGCACCAGCAGCAGCAACACCACCACCATGGCCACCAATAACAACAGCAGCGACACCAGGCAGACAGACAGACAGACACATAGATAGATAGATAGATAGATAGATAGATAGGCAGACAGACAGACACAGAGGTATAGTCGAGGGGCCATGAGAGAGCAAACCGTAAGTTTCTCAGTGAATCTTTAAGAATAAAGAACGGCCACTGACTTACCATAGAACTTTTTTGCCGCCGAGGTCTATGCGTTGCTTTCAGCGGAAATGAACTGCAGAAAAAACAAATGAGAGAATCTGCTTTAGGGTAAACAATCACACAAATAATAGGATGTTTGCTTCAAGAACAGCGCTTGATAATTGACATGCTTTTTAACAGCAGCAGCAACAACAACAAAAACAAAAACAAATACATCATCAACAACAACAACAACAACAACAACAACAACAACAACAACAACAACAACAACAGCAGCAGCAGCAGCAGCAGCAGCAGCAGCAGCAGCAGAAACGAATTAAAACAATTACTGACGAAATCTTAAAAGGATATAATCAAATTCAATCTCCAAAAAAACTTATTTACAAAACGGATTCCATGACAACAACAACAACAACAACAACACCAACAGCAACATCAACAACTACAAAAGCAACAACAAGGCACACGCACTGACTACATGCTCTTTCAGGGGGTCCTGATTTGGCCTATCAACAACAACAACAACAACAACAACAACAACAACAACAACAAGGCACACGCACTGACTACATGCTCTTTCAGGGGGTCCTGATTTGGCCTATAATTATGGTCCGATGGACCCAAAAAGCAACAACTAACCAACCAACCAACCAGCATGCTCTTTCAGTCGTACTCACTTGTTTTTTCTTGAAAGTTTGAGCGACACACGTGGGTGCTCAGAATCTTGTGTTAAAGACCATACCATTTTGTTGGCTATACAAGCTACGACGGCTGGCAACCTTTTATATAGGCAACGCTCCTCTCTGGTTCAGTGGTTGGTTGTACACGGCACTCTTAAATTGTGTACAATTGGCCGAGTAGCCCACAGGAGCTTGTATCCAATCGCCGGTCGATCATTATTTACAGTCCACTACTACGACATACTACTACTATATACTACTATTAGTAGTATGTCGTAGTAGTGGACTGTAAATAATGATCGACCGGCGATTGGATACAAGCTCCTGTGGAGTATCCTTGGCATTCGATGTCATTAATCCCACATCTTTTGGTCAAATGTTTGTGTCCCACAAACTCTAAATGTTTAATGTGCCAAACAAAAATAAGGCCAAAAATGTGTGTCTCCACCTTTTGGGCCAAAAACAGTATTTGTGGAGGGTAAAATAAGAGGCACAAAATATGCTCCATGAATAAAAAGGAGATATATTTTTTGGGTTAATAAACAGCGTTTTTGCCCAATAGAATGTTTTGAGCTGTATTTTGTGCTCTATATTTTGGACGTTGAGCGCGGTTTGTCGTACCCAAAGCTTGCGCATTGAGCTGACCTAGCACATTTTATTGTCCTTGGGGAATTCCCTGAGGGACATTTGCGCTACTATCCCTGGGGATAATTGAGTTATCCATGTTTGTTCCCGCCTTTGCATGTATTCGTGTTTTCCTAGGCCTGAGATTTTTTGCTGTGCCCTTGGGATCTTTATCGTGCACATGCGTGCACACGGGGATGTTCGGACACAGACGAGACTAACACACAGACGAGACTTTGAACAAATTTGACTATAGGAAACATATCCCTTGTCGTACATAGGTTTCAAACCTTACTAACATTGCTTGCTAACTTCAGCTTTCTAACTTCAGCGTGCGATGTTCCAAGTATTGAATACAGTGTGTGTGTGTGTGTGTGTGTGTGTGTGTGTGTGTGTGTGTGTGTGTGTATGTGTGTGTGTCTGTGTGTGTGTGTATGTTCGCGCGCGCGCGTGTGCGTGTGTGTGTGTGTGAGTGTGAGTGTGTGTGTGTGAGTGTGAGTGTGTGTGTGTGTGTGTGTGTGTGTGTGTGTGTGTGTGTGTGTGTGTGTGTGTGTGTGTGTGTGTGTGTGTGTGTGTGTTCCAGGATGTGCGTGCCTGCGTTTGTGTGTGTGTATGTACGTGTGCGTGTGTGTCAGTGTGTGTGTGTTCGAGTGTGTGTGTGTGTTCCAGGATGTGATTGAAGAAAACAAAGACGACGAGATGATGATGATGATGAAAATGATGATGATGGTGGTGATGATGATAATGATGATGGTCGGAGGATGAGGGAAAAAGAGAACGAGTACTTGAAGAAAAACAGCAACAACAACAACAATAACAACTAGCGTGAATATGAACGTTTATTTTAAGGTACTCCTGGTGTGTGGTCACATAACAACAACCCCTATCCTTAGCTGTTTAGCACTTGGGGCGATTTGAGACAGTTTTCTTGTTAGATATTATCCCTTTGATTAGTTTTCTTATCAAAGTTGTCTTTAAAATCGAATTTTCACTTACACATTTAAAAATGATTGCATTGTATGCCTCATCTTCTCCTGAATTAAAAAAATATATAGATACGTTATTTTTAATCAAAACTGTGCTCAGAATTAAAGACAATACGTCAAGTAAGTACTACGTTCGCATGCTTGAACCGTCTCACTCTTCGGGTATGGTTAGTCGAGACTATAATTATAAGTGTAGTCTCGGCGATGACTGGGTTTTGGTTCTGATCGTTTGATGCCAACAGATTGACTAAATGTTTGTCTATCGACTTGTTTTTCTCTCTGTTTTTTTCTCTCTCTCTCTTGATTTCTATCTTTCTGACTCTCTGACTCTCTTTGTCTCGTGTTATTTTCCGCCTCAGTCTTTGTCTGTCTGTCTGTCTCTCGTTCGCTCTCACTTTCTCCCCCTCTCTGTGTGTCTCAGTGTCTGTCGGTCTGAGTTTCTGTCTGTCTGTCTGTCTGTTTGCCTGTCTCCCTCTCTCCCCGGCCCTCTCTCTCTTCATCCTCTCTCTTTCTCCCCCCCCCCCCCTCTCTCTCTCTCTCTCTCTCTCTCTCTCTCTCTCTCTCTCTCTCTCTCTCTCTCTCTCTCTCTCCCTCCTATCTCTCACTTGCTCGCTTTCTCTGTTTATCACTCGTCGATCGTCTCTCTATTTTTGTTTTGTTTTGGTCTCCCTTTCTTTTTGTGCATTGATTCAGCGTCCTGTGCTTGATTCGCTATTTGTGTCACCAACAGAAGCGCTTTAATGCAGTTTCATGCATCGGATGTTTGACATTTGCGTTATGCGCTGGCCGTATATATGTTTATAACGTTGGAAAAACCATCGAAAGCAAAAGCGGATTTCTCCGTTTTGGTTTTGCTTTCGGTTTCTTTCTGTT
>NC_090246.1:13989402-14066902 GCF_037325665.1 Littorina saxatilis
CAAAACAATAACAATAACAACACTTTATTGTCCATTTAAATCCAGAGAGAACAATAACAATAACCAAATCACTATCATTAACAAAACTTTATTGACCATTTAAATGAATACATTAAAATGAAAAATTGACTTTGACACGTCTAAGATCCAAGAAAAGCAGGTCTTTCAAAGGTGGGAGTATTAAAATGGAACTAAATTTACAGTGTCTGTAAACAGAAAATTTGAGGGGGAAAATCCAGTTCTCGAAAAAGTCTTAAATCGGGAGGACTTAAAAGAAAAGTTTCATTGAAGTCCGATGACCATCCGTCATGTTGTTTCTGACGCTTTTAAACGTGCTGACGTCATGGTTATCACTAGCAGATTTATTTTTTTTACCTCATAATTAACTGTTTGAACAACCACGAATTCAGTACTAAACATGTCCCCGACAACAAATTAAACTTCTTTGATCTCCTCACTGTCACAAAACGATCATCTATCGAAAACTAAATCAACTGAAAGTATGTTTGTCAAGTGTGAAAAAAGTTAGAATTCTGCTCCGTGAAGATTAATGTTTGGGTGCTTTACTTCGAGAGATAGTGACGTAATATGCGAGCAAGTTCCTCAGTACTCAAATCGATGCTAAACACACATGAGGGCAATTAAAAGTTGTAGTGGAATAAGCTAGACGTCCATCGATTGGCTGGATGTGACTCAAGATGATACGCCTCCGTTTTCTTGGTTTAAGAACATCAAGTATTATCTTCATGCACTGTTAACATGAGTTATGAAAGAATGCAGTCAGGATGTCCATTTACCGGATTCCTCCATACATGCTGCACGCAATCACCAGCCGTCTCCCATGATCCGTCAACTCTACACTCGAGGGTGACGTCATTGATGGTGTTCATGAAGTCCACAAAGCACGTCACTCTTCCTTTCAATGACGTCAGCGTATGGCTCCACGTCACACTGCCGTTGATGGCCGGTGCGTGCTGCACCATACAACGGGGCTCTGATGACAGAGAAGACGTAGTTTTCAACATTTTTGGTTAACACATCTTTAAAGCCAGAGAATAAGTTTTCTTTGGGATGTGGAGAAATAGTAGTTAGAGTAAATCTTGTTTCCGACACACACACCCCACCCCCCCCCCCCCCCCCCAAAAAAGAGAAGAAAAAAACCCTTACGGAAGACTTATTTTTAATTACCTGATGAAACACATTTTCCTAGACATATGTATAATTCAAGAGCTAGATGGGTTCCCTATCAAGAAAAATTAATTATCAGGAATACGTACAATCTGATGCCCACTAGGTTAACCACATGTACATTTATTATTGTGGTACTCTGTAATATAATTGTGGTACTCTGTAACATAAGTGTACACAAAACCATGAATAAAATATGTGTATTTGAACAGTGTTTCGGTGTCTTACATGTGTTGACAAACACTTGTCTAACTTGTACAGTTTCTGTGTCTGTATGTGTTAATATTTTACCAGTCTGAACATGTGCCTTGTGTCTTGCCGCCTTACCTGTCTTAAATTGATTTAAATCTTTCGCAATTATGCAGCGTGAAGTGTTGTCTTACCTGTGTTGACATACACCAGTCCCAGGCTTGCAGTGTGTAAGTGTCTTACCTGTGTTGACATACACCAGTCCCAGGCTTGCAGTGTTAGAGTTGTTGTCCAGAGCAGGCTGCAGGTTGTTACACTCCCTGATACACTCCACCTTAGACCTCCCCCGCACCCACACCTCGTAACCACTGACCGCCAAGTCCTGACCGCTCAGCCGTCGCCAGGACGTCATGGTCACGTGACCCAGCCCGGAGGTCAGAGGCCAAAGGCACGCACTGACCATCAGACCGAGGATCAAGTTTCTCATGGTTAATTCCATTGGCCGCCGGTCTCTTGCATTCCTGAACGTGTCAAAGTCTCTGATTCGAATCGGAGAGGATATTACACAGAAATCGATAATTCTGTATTCAAATTTACAGCGAAAGTCAAAATAAATGCGTTGTTGGGCATCCTGAGGGACACGAATATCACGTGTTTTCTTTTTTAAATTAAAAAAAAATGCAAGTGCATTGATGTCTACCCTTGATTGGCACGTAACTGTCACGGGATTTTCGGCTTCTTATTAGATGAACACAAGTGTATACCTTGTACTGTCATTTATATTGCAATAAGCTTCAGCCAACTTGAGACAAGTTTAACTGAAAATTTGACTATTTGTGTGATTAGCTACGTCGATTAACCCAAGTTACGGGACAATCATGGTCTCTTATCCTAGTCCTTTGAAAAGCAGTTTCGGTCAAGAGAATTTCAGTTCCTGTATCAAACTGAAACGTCTCTTTTGTATTTACACCCCCGGTATAGGGGTGTGTATAGGTTTCACTCGATGTGTTTGTTTGTGTGTTTGTGTTCGCATATAGATCTCAAGAATGAACGGACCGATCGTCACCAAACTTGGTGAACAGGTTCTATACATTCCTGAGACGGTCCTTACAAAAATTGGGACCAGTCAAACACACGGTTAGGGAGTTATTGGTGGATTAAGATTCTACAAGGACTTATAGAGGCACATATTCATGGTCAAAGGGAAATAACCACACTTGTTAGCAGTGCCTGCTCAGTTGGTGGCAGTGAGAATGCTAAGGACGGGGGTGTTTTTCCTACCTCAGAGGAATTTCTTGTTTATTTGTGCGTTCACTCACGAGGTACCAAATGGAGCGTCGCCCTCACACAATGTAGCCACGTCGTTGTGGAAGGCAAACACAAAAGCAGGACTTAATGTATGTAGGAACTCTCGCTTAAAGGCCCAGTGTGCCTCACATGGTTTACAGAACGATTTAAATCTTCCCACGAAAAAAGCAGTTCTAACCTTATGGAACACACTTGCAATAGCATTTAACAGCATTGAATGACACAGTTCGTTTTAATGGCTATTTAGCTTGCATAAACCACACACCAGATGTCGTGGTTTATTTTACACCTGAGCCATCGTGGACCCGTGTCACACACTTTCCTTTTTACATTTAGTCAAGTTTTGACTAAATGTTTTAACATAGAAGGGGAATCGAAACGAGGGTCGTGGTGTATGTGTGTGTGTCTGTGTGTCTGTGTGTGTGTGTAGAGCGATTCAGACTAAACTACTAGACCGATCTTTATGAAATTTGACATGAGAGTTCCTGAGTATGATATCCTCAGATTTGGTTTTCATTTTTTTGATAATGTCTTTGATGACGTCATATCCGGCTTTTCGTGAAAGTTGAGGCGGCACTGTCACGCCCTCATTTTTCAACCAAATTGGTTGAAATTTTGGTCAAGTAATCTTCGACAAAGCCCGGACTTCGGTATTGCATTTCAGCTTGGTGGCTTAAAAATTAATTAATGACTTTGGTCATTAAAAATCTGAAAATTGTAAAAAAAATAAAAATGTATAAAACGATCCAAATTTACGTTCATCTTATTCTCCATCATTTTCTGATTCCAAAAACATATAAATATGTTATATTTGGATTAAAAACAAGCTCTGAAAATTAAATATATAAAAATTATTATCAAAATTAAATTGTCCAAATCAATTTAAAAACACTTTCATCTTATTCCTTGTCGGTTCCTGATTCCAAAAACATATAGATATGATATGTTTGGATTAAAAACACGCCCAGAAAGTTAAAACAAAGAGAGGTACAGAAAAGCGTGCTATCCTTCTTAGCGCAACTACTACCCCGCTCTTCTTGTCAATTTCACTGCCTTTGCCATGAGCGGTGGACTGACGATGCTACGAGTATACGGTCTTGCTGAAAAATGGCATTGCGTTCAGTTTCATTCTGTGAGTTCGACAGCTACTTGACTAAATGTTGTATTTTCGCCTTACGCGACTTGTTTGTTTTTACAATTTCGTCGTCAGTTTGTGATGTCACTGCGACTCGCTGTATCTGCAATAGCACGTAATTGTGTACATCTGAATCTAAAATGCAACAAACGACTGCGAGTCACACGAACTTATCGGCGGCGGTTAGCTTCAAAGAGCAAGCGCTATGCAGAAAATTCGTCTGCAACACGACCTTGCGTATCCAAGCAGCTGCTTCCGGACTCCCTTTTTAAAAATGTCAAAACTTCGAGTTTTTGTTTGTTTGTTTGTTTTGTTTGCTTAACGCCCAGCCGACCACGAAGGGCCATATCAGGGCGGTGCTGCTTTGACATATAACGTGCGCCACACATAAGACAGAAGTCGCAGCACAGGCTTCATGTCTCACCCAGTCACATTATGCTGACACCGGACCAACCAGTCCTAGCACTAACCCCATAATGCCAGACGCCAGGCGGAGCAGCCTCTAGATTGCCAATTTTAAAGTCTTAGGTATGACCCGGCCGGGGTTCGAACCCACGACCTCCCGATCACGGGGCGGACGCAACTTCGAGTTGTACTGATCTTGTCTTGATGAAAAAATAAATATTTTATTATTTAAGAATGTTTGTGTTACAAGCTGTCAATATATTATTATTAAGATTTTAAAAGTTAGCTCTAGCGCCAAAACGAGGCGTCCGATTGTGGTATCAGACAATCCGGCTGGCCACGCAAAAATAAATTCTTTGAAAAATGCTCGCTTTTTACGGAAGGCACTTTCAAGCGGTGAGTGTTTGAACGAAAGGGTGTTTGTACTGTGTGTAAAAGCCTCTCTCTCTCTCTTTCTCTCCCTCTCTCTCTCTTTCAGAAACTGATGGATTACAGGAAGCTGAGTGTGCCTTTGAGCTTTTCAAACAAAACAATCATTAGCAGCTACTTGACGATTTCAATGTAATCGCACTTGGTCATCATCAAGCCCTGTCCATAACGCATCGGACAATTCGAAAGAAAAACGAAAAGAAAATCACATTATGACGATGAACAAAATCCGCAAGACCACATAGGGATCAGGACGGATCAGACGGTGTGAACGTCATAGCATCCAGTCTCCACAAAAGACTTCTAAATTCTCCCCGAGGCAGCAATGCTTAAACAATTCGGCTCACTGCACCGTGTTAGATCTGGTCAGGCTTTTACATTGGAAAATATCACCTTTCCACTTGGTTACATACCACACAAAAACCACCCTGACTGTTTGCTGTAGTGAGTAGGAAATTAATGATGAACTTATTTCTTAAAAGGCCAGTTGAGGCTTTTACGAAATTAATTCTCCAAAAATTCCAACTGTGCACAGACAGCAACCAGGCTGTTTATTGTTGGTATATGACCAGGTGGAGGGGTGGTATCCCATGTTAAAGCCTGTCGCGTGTTTCTTTCAGGCGAGATATTCTTTCGGCTAGCCGCTCGCGAAGCTAGGAGGCGAGATTGTCTATGAAACGGTTTAATGGCTAGCTACGCAAGAATTAAACACCATTGGTTGATTCCGAAAAGGTCGTCTGCACTGGTCGGTAAAAAACCAAGGACAGCCAATCGGATGGGCAGCTGCGTGGCTGCCATGTTTTCTCGCCAAGCGTCGGCTAGCGTCACTAGCGGCGAGATGTTCCCAAGAAACGGTACTTCCTCGCCCCACTCGCCAATCTCGCCTATTCTCGCCTGTAAGAAACAGGGGACTGGTCAGATCTGAGACTGTAAATCGAGCTGTTTACAAGATGAGGAGTATGCATTTGAACCATTTAATCCGGCCGTACATGCAATGCCTTTGAAAAACTAAAAAAATACAAGACTCCTTCAAGTTGAGATAATCACACTGTCGTTTCTGTCAACAGCTGAGATATTAAAATGTTGTATCTGTCTAAAAGTTTAGACGATCACACTGTTGTATCTGTCAACAGTTGAGATGAACACACTAGTTTATCTGTTAACATTTGAAATTATCACACTGTTTTACCTGTCAACATTTGAGATTATCACACCGTGAGATATCTGTCAACATTTGAGATTATGCTTTTTATATGTTAACATTTGAGATTATCACACTGTTATATATCTGCCACAATTTCAGAGTACAACAATGTCGTATCTGTCAACAGTTAAGAGCATAACACTGTTATACTATCTATCAATATTTGAAATAATAACACAGTTATATCTGTCAACATTTAAGATTATATCACTCTAGTGCTTGTCAACAGAATGTCTGCTTCTGTTCCTATGGGCATTGTGCACTGCGCAGTTTAATTGTTTCCTACCTGAAGCCACTGCACAAATCGATTACAAAGGAGATCAGAAAAGAGATTCAAAGGGCTTCGATACATTACCGTCCGGCAATTGTTCAGGACTCTCAATGGGGATTGGCTTTTCTCCATTCAATGAAGGACAGTGTTCACCCATCGATTGATAATTAAAGGCACAGTCCGTTCAGTGAAAGGTCCAACTTACCGTCTCTGATCTGCACAGCATTTTACATGGGATCAGACCATCCCACACAAACACACACACACTGACACACACACACACACACACACACACACACACATACACACACACGCACACACACACACACACACACACACACACACACACACACACACACACACACACAGAAGCACTTGAAAGTGTACTTTTTCCATGCAACAGAAAAAGAAACTAGGTAATTGATTATAATCATATTTATCTTTAATGTGATCAATGCATGTATGAAGCAAATGCCCCAAACACACAAAAAATACCAGAATTCTCTTGTGCATGAGCTTGTGAAACATGATTGTCTAGATGGATCATTTTTCCACCTTGTAGGGGAAGAAGTAGAGCAAAAGAGGTTCGAAGATACGATCCGGCAGATATGGCTTTAGACGAACCAGCACCTGAAATAAGAGACGGAAAAACAATTAACCCCTTCACTGCCCACCCCGTATGTAATACGTGGTCATTTTCGGTTTGTCCTACGCCCATAACCGTATCTCATACGTGGGATTTGTGTCAACAACATTTCAGGACATTTCTGAAAACTAAATGGGAGGTAACCACTGTCCAAGTACTTGTAGGGGTTCTAAACACAGTTTTATCCCATAGACCGTTCGGATAATGCTGTTATACTTTGGCAGTGAAGGGGTTCCGAACAGCTTCTATTAGCAAGGTTAGAAATGTGTTGGGCCATTCAGTGAACTGATGTCAGCGCCTGTCTAATGCTTTTATGTTGAAGAGAGATGGAGGAAGACTCACCCACAAGACCACCTATTCAACCATTTGTTGTGCCCGTATACAATGGATGTGTGTGTGTCTTTGTGTGTCTTTGTGTATGTCTGAGTATGTGCGTGCGCGCGCATGTGTGTGTGTGTGTGTGCCGTTATGTGCAGTGCAAATGGTGCTTTCGGACACAAAAAAACACAAGAACAAGAACTACCACAAAATTTAAAAAGTAACTATAAACAACTTGGCTAGATAGAATTGGCCAATGGAAATGTTTTCAGGCACATGAACTTATAAGTAATAAACTTAAAAAGTAGAAATGCAAAACCTGACTCAACGTTATCTCTAGATATTTCTCTTGGAGAAAGCTTTCCCCCTCAAACTAGGCGAGGATTAAGGATCTATTATTAATAATCAATCAAAATGGATACAAACGAAAACAAAAGTTGATTAAACAAAACAAAAACCAAAAGAAAACTTTAAGCTGCTTGAGTGCATAGGCACACACATAAAAAAATTATAGGCTTATATATATGCACATGCGTTATATCGCGTATGCGTCTCTCTCTCTCTCTCTCTCTCTCTCTCTCTCTCTCTCTCTCTCTCTCTCTCTCTCTCTCTCTCTCTCTCTCTCTCTCTCTCTCTCTCTCCACACACACTCTCTCTCCACACACACACTCTCTCTCTCTCTCTCTCTCTCTCTCTCTCTCTCTCTCTCTCTCTCTCTCTCTCCACACTCTCTCTCGCTCTCTTCATCAACATCATCATCATTATCATCATCAATCATCATCATCATCATCATCACCATCTTCATCATCATCATTTACACCATATAATCATTGTACGCATTAGTGTAAACGTTGGTATTGTGTGAACTTTACCGTCGATTACTTTACATGTGCAACCTCAATTAACATGTTGCATGTTTCGCTTTTGATTTGTATGTTACTTACTTTGTCCTTTTGTTGTTTGTGTTTATTTGCTTGTTTGCTTACTTGTCAATTGTTTGCTGGGTCGTTCGTTTAATTTGTTTATTTGTCATGTTGCTTTACTTGTTTATCATTTATTAGACATTTGTATTAGAAGTAAGGACCGGTTGTAAGAAAAGGCGTCGCCTTAAACCTCTATCCTTGAAAAATAAAGTTCCATCATCTCTCTCTCTCTCTCTCTCTCTCTCTCTCTCTCTCTCTCTCTCTCTCTCTCTCTCTCTCTCTCTCTCTCTCTCTCTCTCTCTCTCTCTCTCTCTCTCTCTCTCTCTCTCTCTCTCTCTCTCTCTCTCTCTCTCTCTCTCTTTCACTCACTCACACACACTCTCAGATGAGCTTACACAGTATTTATCCATGAGTGTGTTCGAACCAGCGACGATGTATCGATACTCGGGGTCACCGGAGGTCAAGGCATCCGTGATGGCCTCAAGGACAGGGGTCAAGGTCGGGTAGGTGGTCATAGCAACAGGTTCCAGACTGTGCAGAATGTTGTCAAGGTACTGCTTGCTGAACACTTCTTTCACCTCATCTGAAGCCTCGTCCCACATCTCGTCGAATTCTCGACTTATCCTGGCCACCTGGAAAAGTAGATTCGGTAAACCCACCGATCTTGAGATCGAGCAACGTACAGCGAAGATAGTCGGTAATCTGCATTTTGCTATGTTCAAGTTGTGCAAAACTTGATGTAATTGTAAATGGTGTTTCAAAAGCAATATTTGTAGTGTAACCGAGTGCCGAAACACTACGATCACCTCGGGAAGCGAAGTGCAATCAAACAGGATTGAAAATGTTAGGGCTAATTTCTTAGCCCTATAAAAACTGTTATGCAAACCTGAAGGTTCCCATGAACATACAGACAATCGGAAACCACCAGACCCCATCACAAACAGAATTCTACAATCCACCTGTGTTGACTTAAAGGCCAACAACTCGGGTGCAGAGTCTGCTGTGAAAGGAGCGGTAGCCTCCCCTGTCACAATCTCCCCCGTTTGAATGAACTTCGTCCCGAAGTTCCGAACCGGGGGACCACTGTATTAGAGGTTACTTCAAAAACAATGTTACATGCGACGTCTTTTTACATTTAGTCAAGTTTTGACTAAATGTTTTAACGTAGAGGGGGAATCGAGACGAGGGTCGTGGTGTATGTGTGTGTGTGTGTGTGTGTCTGTGCGTGTGTGCGTGTGTGCGTGTGTGTGTGTGTGTGTGTCTGTGTCTGTGCGTGTGTGTGTGTGTAGAGCGATTCAGACTAAACTACTGGACCGATCTTTATGAAATTTGACATGAGAGTTCCTGGGAATGATATCCCCGGACTTTTTTTTGATAAATGTCTTTGATGACGTCATATCCGGCTTTTTGTAAAAGTTGAGGCGGCACTGTCACACCCTCATTTTTCAATCAAATTGATTCAAATTTTGGCCAAGCAATCTTCGACGAAGGCCGGACTTCGGTATTGCATTTCAGCTTGGTGGCTTAAAAATTAATTAATGACTTTGGTCATTAAAAATCTGAAAATTGTAAAATAAATTTTTTTTTATAAAACGATCCAAATTTACGTTCATCTTATTCTTCATCATTTCCTGATTCCAAAAACATATAAATATGTTATATTTGGATTAAAAACAAGCTCTGAAAATTAAAAATATAAAAATTATGATCAAAATTAAATTTTCAAAATCAATTTAAAAACACTTTCATCTTATTTCTTGTCGGTTCCTGATTCCAAAAACATATAGATATGATATGTTTGGATTAAAAACACGCTCAGAAAGTTAAAACGAAGAGAGGTACAGTAAAGCGTGCTATGAAGCACAGCGCAACCGCTACCGCGCCAAACAGGCTCGTCACTTTCACTGCCTTTTGCACTAGCGGCGGACTACGTTCAGTTTCATTCTGTGAGTTCCACAGCTTGACTAAATGTAGTAATTTCGCCTTACGCGACTTGTTAATTACTTCACTAATTCTGTGAGTAAGCGACTGTGCAGAATGTTGTCAAGATTGTGTGTTTGGATTTGTATAGCCGCCTTTATGTAAATAAAATGGCTATATAGGTTTTGCTCTGTCTGTTTGTTTGTTTTTAACTGTTCCGGTTAATGACCTCTCGAAAAGAAATTTAATAAATCTAGTTACTAATTGTGCCACTTTAAGAAAACTCAAAACTTGAAACACTCACCCCTTCTTTGTTGATGCAGCCCGTGGCACCGCCAAAGTTCCCTGGTTCAATGATGCTGACCTTGACCCCGAACTGTCTCATCTCCATCCGGGTGATTTCGGAGAAGGTCTCGCCAGCGTACTTCGTGATGTTGTAGGCAGCGTTTAGAGGGGTGGATACCAGGCCTTTGATGCTGGTCACGTTAACAAGGCGACCTGAGCAGACCAAAAAAGGTTATCTTGAACTTCAGTTTGTTAAATTCATAGCCCACAATCCGGTGGCGTTATATATTGACTTGCTTTTGATACAAGTCCTTTAAATCAACCCCAAACAGAATTATCGTGAAATTAATTGACTAACTGAGCTCCATGGTTAAGCATAAATAATTATTTCCGTCATTTGATCGAGGAAAAAGCCTGGCTGCCGTCATGCGCCAAGGGAGAGAATTCGCACACGCAATATTCACAGAGCTGTATCTCTTCCTTGAACATTTGCATCAAAGATGGCCGCCGTTTATGGTTTGATGCGAAAACCCATGTGAAATGAGAGGCATCTGTACAGTTCATTCCGTAACTTCAAAGGTATCAAAAATGACTTATTATGCTCACAAGAGCAGGTTCTGCCAAATTGGAGGCTTTATAATTGCATTCGATTCTGAGCTATGAATTTAACACTCACTAAAAATAAAGTTCATAAGATAGGCCTACATGGGGAGTTCTATTTGGCTTCCAAACTCAAGTGCTTATTTTTTTTAACTGACATTATGGATTGAACACAGACTCAAGCAAAACTAGACTTTGTGAATATACATACGTTCATCAATGGTGTGCTAGAAATCCACAGAGCATTATCAACTCAACCCCCCCCTGCCCTCCTCTCCTTATTTTTTGTTTCTTTCTTTCCTCTTTTTGAAAGCGGACAAACACTCAAGTCCTTAATGGCTCAAAACCGTAGGACTTTTAATATTAATATTAATTTTAACGTGCTAGGAATTGATCAGATTGCAAGTGACGCGAATCGTCAGGAATAGTTAAGAAATGTACATCTCACGGCTGAAAAAACAACACAGTAACAACAAACAAACAAACAAACAACAACAACAACTGTGACAACACACACACACACACACACACACACACACACACAAACACACACCCCCCTCACACACACACACACACATACATATACTCACACACACACACACACACACACACACACACACACACACACACACACACACACACAACATTAGCACCACAAAGGACACACATAGACTGTGAAAGTAGTTGTCAGTCTTGTAGCATAAAGTCACTCGATTGTATTAAATATTACAAGGACATTTTAGCATCCTGGCTTTTCGACTGACCTCGGGTCTTCAATATATTAGAGTCAAATAAAATTAAACACAACCAGCAAGACGACCGACTAGCACACGGCCACGGACCTTTTGTCTGTCTGAGGAGCGGCAGGAAGGCGCGCGTGGTCCTGACCATGCCGTAGATGTTGATGTTGGCCACCATCAGGTACTGCCTCATCGTCGTCAGCTCCACGTCACCCACAAAGTTGTGGCCCGCGTTGTTCACCACGCCCCACAGACCTGCGAAGCAAACAAACAAATAATAAAATAAAATAAATAATAATGATTCATAAAATGATTATATGAATACTTACAATAATAACAATAATGATAATAATAAATAAAACAATTAAATAAGCAGAGAAGAAAATAAGCTTTTAAACAAAAGTGGACACATATCAGTTACCAGGTTAGATTTTTCTTTTTCAATATTTCGGCAGATAATTTGCCTTTGTCAGGATGGTATGAAAGTACAGACAATAATAAAATATAATAAGAAAATAAGCTTTCTAAAAAACCATATTATTCTCTAAGATTACCATGCCTTTTCACCAACCTGGCTTTGGCATTAACTTCATGATGTGCGGAAAGGTGTACCGAATCTTTGTAAACGGTAACAATCTTGAAACACCGTGGGTTGGTTATCTAAACTTAAAATAAACTAAACTAAGGCAAATCGAAACAACTTCGACACTTTGAAACGAAGGCTACAAACTATAAAAGCTGTGAATCTGATTGATTACTTTATCAACTACAATTGCCTGCTCGCTACTGGATGTTTCGTCTTAACTGTAGCCATACTGCAAGGTAAGTACCTGGTATTCATAACCATTACAAATGCTTTAATTCAAAGCTATTCGTGCCTGAATTTTTGCTCAGCTCTTTGACGTGGCTTAGACATTGAGCCACACTTTCGTCACTGCTGACGTCAAGCGGGAGCACCGTCATGCGCTCAGAGCTGACGTCACGCAGAGATTTGGCTCCTTCCCCGTCAGGCCGAAAGACTGTTGCGATGACGTTACAACCACGCTGGTGTAGATCTTTTGCCAGTGCGTGACCAAAACCTGGAGAGAAAAAAGGAGAAAAAATGATAAAAATATGCACCCTCTCAGCCTTGAGACAAGACTAGGTGATCGACAAAGAAAAAGGCAGCTTTTGGTATACCAACCCGGGGTGTCGTTTGGTGGCGGAAGTGAACGTCTGTTACGCGTGATTGTTCTGAAAAGTGACTATTACATGATTGCTCTGAAAGTCTACTATTTATTTCATCGTAATCATGTAAGCCCTCATACGTGATTGTTCTGAAAGCTTACTAATTTACATGATTGTTCTGAAACTCTACTAAAGGTAAACTTGCTTCACCCGTGAAATGTAGTCAGATATGGAACAATATGTATACCCCTGCCCAACGAAGTGTGTTTGAGTTGATCCGTCTTCTGTGTGCGCGACAGCTTCAGATGTGTGTTTGAGTTGATCCGTCTCTCCACTCCCTTTTTTTTAGGTGTAGGGGGTGGGGGAGGTTTGTTCATATCAACTGACACTTTATCAAACCATTTGAATAATTCATATACAAAATTCTGGTGATTGCTGTGTAATAAAAAAAACAAGTGTCACTGAAAACAGAGATGTGCTAATAAATTTAGCTTTCATGTGTGTGTATGTGTGGTGTGTGTGTGCGAATGTACTCAGTGCACTGGCGTCGGAAACTGGGGGGGGGGGGGGCAGCTGCTGTTCCTGGGGTGGGTGGGGGGCAAACATGTCCCCAATATTTAGGATGACAAAAATATTCACAGAGAGAGAGAGAGAGAGAGAGAGAGAGAGAGAGAGAGAGAGAGAGAGAGAGAGAGAGAGAGAGTGTGAGAGAGAGTGAGAGAAAGAGAGAGAGAGAGAGAGAGAGAGAGAGAGAGATAGAGAGAGAGAGAACGAACTTTATTACTCAAGGATGGAGATTTTAGGCTCACGCCTAGTCTTACAATGAGAGAGAGAGAGAGAGAGAGAGAGAGAGAGAGAGAGAGAGAGAGAGAGAGAGAGAGAGAGAGAGTTGATAAACAAAATACCCCCCCACACACACACACACACACACAAAAAAGAAGTATATTGTCTCGCGTGCAAGAACTTTATAGCCCAGACTCCCCACCCATCTCGCAACCCCGGCCATCTCCTCACGTCTCTCATCCCCTCTCCACTTGAATTTTTAGTTCATAACAAAAAAAGTTTCATTTGTGAAAATTATTTGTTGTGCCTTTCGTCTTAAAGGGGCAAACATTTGCTTCCATTTTCCCTCTTTGCCATGCCTTTCGATCCATTTTGGTGACCTAGCCACCTAAGCGTGGCAAAGAGGGAAAATCAAAAGTTTCTATGTGTCCCTTTAAACCTGTAATCAGAATTTTGAGTTGGGAATACTCAAGAAGAATCATTACATTTTTGAAGATTATAAATAATTTTTGTCTTTGGACATTTAATTTGAATTTTGAGTTGAGAACAATAAAGAAGACATGTTCAATGTATGAAACGTATTACTTGATGAGTTTGTATTCATTGGGCGGGGGTATAAATATCAATTTTACTTAAAATTTAGTATCATTGTATCAAAATATTGTTCCATATACATACAGACATACACACAGACAGATGGACAAATTGAATCCAGTATACCCCCCTCCAACTTCGTTGGGCTGGGGTATACATATTGTTCCATATCTGACAACATTTCACAGGTGAAGCAAGTTTACCTTTAGTAGAGTTTCAGAACAATCATGTAAATTAGTAAGCTTTCAGAACAATCACGTATGAGGGCTTACATGTTTACGATGAAATAAATAGTAGACTTTCAGAACAATCATGTAATCGTCACTTTTCAGAACAATCACGCGTAACAAACGTCTTTCAAATTACCGAAAATGTTCCTTCATTTCAGCAGGCCTGCCGAACTATTTCTGCCATGGGTAAATAAGGTGGCATCAATGACTGCCTTAAATTTCGGAAAACAGCCGAAACTATTAATACTTTCTCGGCAAGTTTGCCGAAGAAAATAAATCCCAATGAAATCCCTGACTAACAAATAAGGAGGACATTCCGTTTCCGCTGCAAAGCCGGGTCTAAGACAGCTTGCTCAGGGCAAAGCCCTTACAGCCCCTCCCCCCCCCCCCCCCCCCCCCCCCCCCGCCCAAAACACAAGCAGGCAAACATTTATTTGACAAAGATACAAACTGTCCGTTTCTTTTTCTTTTCAGTAAAACCTAACGATAAGATCAAAACTATGTTCTGAAAAAAGATAAAGACACATAACGATTTCAGAACTAAACTTACTCTTCTTCAGCTAACATGACTGATTTTCTATTTCTATGTAGTTGTAATCTCCCCAAGAAAATCTTACCTGTGTCACATCCAGTAATTAGCACTGTCTTGTCATCAAGAGGCAGGGTACCCGCCGCCTCCCTCCTTTTCCGCAGGTAGACATAGTAGAGCGTATCCAGGGTGACGAGACACAGCAGGGTGGGGACGCTGAGAGCGAAGTAGAGAGCCAGCAAACCCACCCCCACCATTCCCGCCTGAAGCCCGTACACCAGCTCCCAAGACATTTTCTCTGTTGGGCTTTGGATTTAGAGAAGCTAGATAACTGCACGATCAATCAATCAATCGATTAATCGAATAGTTATTTTTTAATTAATTTATGACGTTGTATGAGGACTTGACATCAAGAGAAGCAAGATATTTGCACAATCAATCAATCGATCAAATAGTTCTTTTTTAAATTAGTTTATGACGTTGCACTGATGAGGACTTGATATCACTTTCGCCGGAAATTCTTTCAGTCAATAAGTCACACCTGCTAGGGCGATGACTTCCAGTAAGTTTTCCAGCAGAAGGGAGCTCGTAGCGAATGTAAAAGCCTGGATGGGTCTGAGATGGTTTTACACGGGTGTTATTGTGCTACACACCAACTGATCTTTACACACACACACACAACTCTCTGTTATCTCGTTCGTCCTTGGCAAACGAAGACGGTCTGACAATGGGTCAAAACAAAAGCGATCGACCTACTGGTTATCTCAGCGAGCATTTATGTATTTTCGACTTGTAGGAGACAGCTCGTTGAAAAGCGATATGTACTACGAAGACGGTCTGATTTATATGGGTCAAAACAAAGGCGACCCACTGGTTATCTCACTAAGCAGATATTTCTTTTAAGAATAAGAATAAGAATAAGAATACTTTATTATCTCATAGAGAAATTCAGGCGTGGTACATAACAATAATACAAACAGGACATTGTTTTTACATAAGACATATAGCACTATATAACAGGGCAGGTTATAAACACACCTCCCAGATACCTCTCTGGCCATTCCTTGCATTGTGCTTACGAATTCAGTCATGAACACATCCATGTCTCACTTACACATCGCATACATGGACATTCTTATACGCTCAACTTACCCATTTTCGACTTGTAAGAGATGGTTTGTAAAAAAGCGACGTGTACTAAAGTGAATAGGTGACCTGAAAGATATCATTCTCTAGAAGAAAAAGAAAAAGCAAGCAAGGTGTGTTATTGGAACGTTAAATTATTGACAAAACGAAACGTTACGTTCTCCGATCTTCCATCCAGTTGTCTATTACGTGGACAGACAGAAAAACATTTATGATACAGAAAATGAAAGTATCTGACAAATTGTCCAGAACTCGGCTCGCTGGAATACACAAGCGAGACAATGCATGTTCACAGGTGGATTTTTCAGATGACCTAAATTCTGACATCCAAAATATTCCCGTTCTGCATAGATACTGACCAGGCTGTGGATTTTTGGTATGTCCAAGAGGAGGGCTGTATTTATCAAGTGTAAACGCCTAGCCAGAGTTGGAGATGGGAAGAACAGTTTTCACGGGAAGGACTGAGCCTTTAAGTTTTTGTACAGCGCTCTGAGGAGTTGTGCAGTGGTGTAGTGCCAGCCGTGATTTTTTGGATTTTTTTTCAAATCTGAGAAAAACAAGAAATTCCTCCGAGGTAGGAAAAACACCCCCGTCCTTACCATTCTCATTGCCACCAACTGAGAAGGTTATTTCCCTTTGACCATTAATATGTCCCTCTATAAGTCCTTGTAGAATCTTAATCACACCAATAACTCCCTAACCGTGTGTTTGACTGGTCCCAATTTTTGTAAGGACCGTCTCAGGAATGTATAGAACCTGTTCACCAAGTTTGGTGACGATCGGTCCGTTCATTCTTGAGATCTATATGCGAACACAAACACACAAACACACAAACAAACACATCGACCGAATCCTATACACACCCCTATACCGGGGGTGTAAAACCACTGAATTAAGCGCTCTAAATGATGCATTGAACGTGTGCAATGGAGTAATTGAGAGTTATTCTCAACCATGCAATCGCCTGGCATCTGAGAGAATGGCAAATATTGAAATGAACAAGCGTCTTTCATCCTCTATGTTTTTTAATGTTTCAAATCGGTATTTGAATAGCGATAGTGTGATAGAGGACCGAGTGTCAAGCACCTGTGGGCTTAAACAAGGTTGCTTCACATGTATGTACAGACGCAAGTTGACCTTTCCGCAATGCGATAACGGTATCAAGCTGTTTGCAGTCTCTTCATGGTGATAGTGGTCATAGAACTAAGAGTGGTTTTGACTTTAGCATGGGTGCACTTTGACCTTAGCATGCGATTCGAATTTTTCATTGACGTTTCTTGCTAAACCAAAGAACTGAGCATAGCAGGAATGACCGAGGGATAAGCTAGCATCGTAAGAAACATAATCTAATTAGGAGTAGTTATGAATGACTGGTACCATATATTGAATACTAAGTGAAAATCATACCTTCCAGCCCGCCAACACTTCAACTCGAGGGGCCGTATCGTACCACATGACCGCACGTATACTGAACTTGCCTTAGCTTCCTACTAAAGGTGTGTGCATGCAGAATCACAAAACGAGAAACATGTTATATGCAGTGGCGACGTAAGGATGTCAATCTTGTGGGAATACACGTTTGTAAACCAGCTGTTTTTATCCGGTCACTACGACCGTACATAATCCAATTACATCCGAAGACCTTGAACAGACACTACTAGACAAACATCCATATCTTGTGTCATATTTAGGTCACAGAAAGCATACAGTGACAATTTAGCTTTATTGCAGGTTTGCGCAGAGCGCACTGCGTTATTCCTTTCGGAAATAAGTCAAGGTAGCGTCTTTTTCGCGTGTGTGCACAATAATGTTCGTTCATTTGGACTCCAAGTGTTTGTTGTTTTATTTCATCTAGCACGTATCTTTCCGCTGACACTGGGCCAACTAGACTTGTATTATTGTGTGTGTTTTCAAGAAGAGGATTAGAACTGTTCCGCTGTACTGTAGAAATATAGACCAAATCCGGATTTTTTTTTTTCTTTTTTTTGGGGGGGGGGGGGGGGTATGGTGTGGAAGAGTTGCTTTCCTTTGTTTTCTTTGCTTATCCATGGAAACGGCATTGAGGCAAGCTAAGCGTGCCATTGTGGGCCTGCCTCAATGTTTCTATAGAAACAAGGGAAAGTAACTCTTCCACAACTCATACAAACTTGACAGACTGATTTCCGAACATCGTATATTAAGACACCGTCCAGACCAGAAGCTACAGGAAGAATAGACCCTTACACACAATGTCATGGGCGGTAGTGTACGGACTTCAAGCGGGAATGGTGGGGGTGGGGTTGCTGGCTCTCTACTTTGCCCTCAGCATCCCCACCCTGCTGTGTCTCGCCACCCTGGGTATGCTCTATTACGGGTACACCAAGGCCAGAAGGAAAGCGGCGGGTACCCTTCCTCTTGATGACAAGACAGTGCTCATCACTGGATGTGACACAGGTAACTTTAACCCCTAACTTTTCATGCTTGAGATACATTCAATTATTTTATAGACGCTCGTGCCTAATTATTTACTGTTATCTCTCTCTGTCTGTCTGTATTGGCACCTGTGTGTGTGTGTGTGTGTGTGTGTGTGTGTGTGTGTGTGTGTGGTGTGTGTGTGTGTGTGTGTGTGTGTGTGTGTTTGCAAGCGCGTGCGTGCGTGCGTGTATATCTGCCTGCGTGTGTGTGTGTGTGTGAATGTGTGTGTGTGTGTGTGTGTGATGTGTGTGTGTGCGTGTGTGTGTGTGTTTGCACAGTGTGCACCGTATGTGTTTCCGTCCGTGTGTGCGTGCGTGCGTGCGTGCGTGTGTGTGTGTGTGTGTGTGTGTGTGTGTGCATGATTTTAGGGGTCAACATGACCAAAAGTGAAGGTCAGAAGTAAGAAAAGACAGAAAACCGGCAGACAAAAAGTGTGTAGGCTTATGTAGTATTAAGACCGAGACTGAAACTTACATTGTGTACATTTGCTCACAAATGTTATTTACAGCGCAAGGGAAAATAAAGCAATCCATACACACTATTTCCATTGTCGCTCTTTTGTTCAGAATCACGTATACAATATTTTCATTGGTTCGAAAATATATACTAAGCTCTTTTTATTTTAAGGAATTGGTCATGCACTTGCCAAGTATCTGCACGAGCGTGGTTGTCACGTGATCGCCACAGTCTTCCGGCCTGAGGGGCAGGGGGCCACAGCCCTGCGTGACGTCAAATCTGAACGTATGACGGTGCTTCCTCTTGACGTCAGCAGTGACGACAGTGTGGCCGAGTGTCTACGTCATGTCAAAGGGATATGTGCAAACTCGGGTATGGTTGGGAGAAGACGTGGATTGTACAGCAAGTGCAGGGGATGAACAAGAAAACGAATAATTCGTAAAAAAAATGAAAACAAATTGCCCATGATATCATAGAGAGATTGTTTGGATTCTTTCAATTTATTTGTTTATGATTAAACGCGCACTCACATAATAAAGAATGGACATCATTGTTTAATTGATATAATATAATTGCTTGTTTTGGCCAGCAAGTACAGCGACATTGTTGTAAAAACAAGGGCAAATACTGCACCAATTTGTTTTAAATATAAAATAAAAATAACAAGTCGCGTAAGGCGAAAATACAATATTTAGTCAAGTAGCTGTCGAACTCACAGAATGAAACTGAACGCAACGCAACGCAGCAAGACCGTATACTCGTAGCATCGTCACTCCACCGCCCCTGGCAAAGGCAGTGCACGTGGAATTGACAAGAAGAGCGGGGTATTCGTTGCGCTGAGAAGGATAGCACGCTTTTCTGTACCTCTCTTCGTTTTAACTTTCTGAGCGTGTTTTTAATCCAAACATATCATATCTATATATTTTTGGAATCAGGAACCGACAAGGAATAAGATGAAAGTGTTTTTAAATTGATTTGGAAAAAAAAAATTTGATAATAATTTTTATATATTTAATTTTCAGAGCTTGTTTTTAATCCGAATATAACATATGTATATGTTTTTGGAATCAGCAAATGATGGAGAATAAGATAAACGTAAATTTGGATCGTTTTATAAATTTTTATTTTTTTTTACAATTTTCAGATTTTTAATGACCAAAGTCATTAATTAATTTTTAAGCCACCAAGCTGAAATGCAATACCGAACCCCGGGCTTCGTCGAAGAGTACTTGACCAAAATTTCAACCAATTTGGTTGAAAAATGAGGGCGTGACAGTGCCGCCTCAACTTTCACGAAAAGCCGGATATGACGTCATCAAAGACATTTATCAAAAAAATGAAAAAAAACGTTCGGGGATTTCATACCCAGGAACTCTCATGTCAAATTTCATAAAGATCGGTCCAGTAGTTTAGTCTGAATCGCTCTACACACACACACACACACACACAGACACACACACAGACACACACACGCACATACACCACGACCCTCGTTTCGATTCCCCCTCGATGTTAAAATATTTAGTCAAAACTTGACTAAATATAAAAAGCAAACAACATGATACAAACGTTCCAAACATTCCACGACTGGACCTATTGTATGAGAAGGAGCTATATAGGGCTTTGAAAATTGGGCAGGGGTACAGGGGGTCGCATGGCGGGGGTCTTGTGGGGTTGTGTGGGGGGGGAGGGAGGTCACCAAGATGCTGTTGAAATTATTTCGAGTCTTGAAAAACAGGTACATTTGCCAGGTAGGGGGTGGGTTGGAGGGACTTTGGGAACCCAGGAATCCCCCCCTCCCCCCCCCCCCCCCCCCCCCTGGACCTAGCCCTGCCCGCATTCTGCCTTTTCTACCCCGCAGGTCTGTGGGGCGTGGTGAACAACGCGGGACACAACTTTGTGGGTGACGTGGAGCTGACGACGATGAGGCAGTACCTGCTGGTGGCCAACATCAACATCTACGGCATGGTCAAGACCACGCGCGCCTTCCTGCCGCTCCTCAGACAGACCAGAGGTCAGTGTGTTGACTGACTATTGGGGCTTAACGTCCTCTTAGACCGGTTGGCCTATGTTGGGACAGGCTGAAGGTATGGTGTGGTACTTTGACTCGAACAAGCCCGCTAGGGCTGTCTTCTTCGACACGTCAGCATTGGGTTTGTCTCGTCAAAGTATGCAGATACAATCATGATAATCAGAGACGAAAGATGATGCATGTCTTCGTGTTTTCCAAGCCCTGAGACTTTCGCTGTGAACTTGGGATCTTTTTTGTGCGGATGTTTGCACACGGGGGTGTTTGGACACCAAAGGGAGTCTACAAAGAGTTGATTCCGATAAATAAATCGGGGATTCGAACCCACGCTGCAAGCATGGCAGGAATGGCAGGGACTGGAACTGCATCTTGTATGAGAGGAAGGGGCTTCACAATGAGACAGGGATACATTCGGTTTGCCGGGCGGGAGTCCCCCAGATACTGTTGAGCATCTGAAAGGAGGTATTTTGGGTTTTTCCTTGAGAACAAATTGTACATATGCCGGGTAGGAGGCCGGGGTGGGGGGGGGGTGAGGCTTCCAGAACCCAGGACCAGCCCTGACTGGAATCACTGGTAGGATTAACTGAAAGTTGGCATCTTGTTTCCAGTCGCCGACTATGTCTCTCATAGTGTGATGCCGTCTGGTGAAGTGAACTGGTGAGTTCGTCAACAGCTCTGCGGATTAGTTCTCCTCTGCCCGGGGGTGGTCAAGAAGGGGGGGGGAGGGGGTAGGGGGTGGCAGAGGAGGGGCATAAAAAGGGGAATGAGGGGCAATGAGATGGTACGCTTTCAGAACGTGCGGCGGAGTCTGATCCTCGTGACCACAGTCCCACAGATCTGAAGCTCACATGCATGACGAAGCAAATTAATCAGATGGGCGATTCACAAACTCGTGGAGCTGGACTAACAGCACTAATCCACACCAGATAGGCTGCTAACTTTCTAAATCAAGAATTAAGAAAAATGAAAAATTATTTTAACATTTAGTTCAGGACAAAACCCAACCATTGACAAGAACTTCGACCTATCTACCTTTCTTGTGAATGTTTGGTTTTGACCTGATTTAAAAGGTTCCAATAATTTAACCTTTCTGGGTTGTTTTTTTGATTTTGGGAAAAAAAACCAGTGCACTTACGAAATGCTAGAGCTGGATCCAGGGTGTCATCAAAATGTCCATGTGCACCTGCGAATCTGTAAATTGTATGATTTTGAGTTTTATTTATGTAATATTTGTCAACTATTTCTCACGGAATTTCGACTCTTCTCAGTTGCTACTATCCTTTGCTTCATCTTGTGAATGTTGTATTCGTTGTTATAGGTCGAATCGTGAATGTGACCAGCATCAAAGGCCAGATTTCCAGGCCTCTGAACGCTGCCTACAACATCACAAAGTATGGCGGAGAGACCTTCTCTGAAATCACCCGGATGGAGATGAGACAGTTCGGGGTCAAGGTCAGCATCATTGAACCTGGACACTTCGGTGGTGTCACTGGATGTATCAACAAAGATGGGGTGAGTATGGTTAGGTAAGATCTGGCGAAACGTTGCATAGGTAGACTGCAACATGCCGTGAAAGTTCAGTCAAGGTTTTAAGGTTTATTACTCATCACAAGTGACTTAATTGGGTATGAGAAGCGTGATTAACCTATGCAACAAATATAAAATGTATAGCCATTCAATAAACGTGAACTTGAAAAACAACAAATATATTAATAATAATAATAATAATAATAATAATATGGGAGATTTATAGAGCGCTTTACGTTCTCTAAGCGCTTTACAATGAAAAAAATATGAAAAAACAAACAAACATACATATACATACAAAGCAAAGCAAAAAAGCATGTGCAGCAGCATTCAGCACACAAGTGAACAACGAAACACTACATCAATACAAGCTGCAAGCATACTAACACAAGCAAAACATTCAAACATTCAAACACCTGATCAAAACTGCACCATATTGAAATAAAATTAATCAAAATACTGTGTGAAGAAGTGTGTTTTAAGGTTTGATTTGAAGGAACAAAATGTTTGGCAGTGTCGGATAGAGTAAGGGAGAGAGTTCCACGCAACGGCAGCAGAGTGGGAGAAGGCTCTCTGGCCGTGCTGTTTGCGACTAAAAGAAGATAGACGGAATATTCTAGTGTCTACAGAGGAGCGGAGGGATCGTGAGGGTGTATAGAGTGTGAACAGGTCAGACAGGTAGGATGGGGCTGAGCCAGATATGGTCAAATTTGGTTCGTCTGTCTGTCTCTCCTCTCTTTCAAGCGCTCTCTCTCTCTCTGCAACGGGGTCCTGACTTGGCCTTAATGGTCCGCTGGACCCATTAAGCAACAGTTAACTAACTAACTAACTCTCTCTGCAACAACATACAAGAGCCACAAAAATAAGGCTTTATTCTTTTAAGGCCTCATTTCCAATATGACCTTAGCAAAATAAGGCCTTTTTTCTTTTAAGGGCTCTTAAAAATAAGGCTGGACAAACTGAGGGGAACGGGAGGGGAATACAGTTGCTGGCCAGGCGGGGGTGGGTGTCTGGGGGGGGGGGTGCCTCGCCCCCAGATACTGTTGACATTATGCATTAGAAAGGGGTAGTTTGGATCTCTCCTTGAGAAAAAAGGTACACAATGTGCCGGGTGTACCTTCGAAGAAGCTTCCGGAACCCAGCCCCCCCCCCCCCCTCTCTCTCTCTCTCTCTGGATCCAGCCCTGCACTTCACCACCGTCCAAATGTATGTCTCGGTGACAGATAGCGAGGATCCGACGAGAGTTTGACGAGATGTGGGCCGAGGCTTCAGACGAGGTTAAAGAGGTGTTTAGCCGGGACCACTTTGACAAGATCATGAGCGAGATCGAAGCGGACGCCGGACGCTCGCATCCGACCTTGACCCCTGTGGTGAAGGCCATTTCGGATGCCCTGTTCTCCGGTGACCCGGACTATCGCTATATCGTGGACGGTTCAAATCAACTGCTCGACAAAGACCCGGTATGTTCAATAATGCAGAGGCACGCGAGGGGAGAGGGGGGGGGAGGGGGTCACACAATGACATGCTAACACACACATGCACGCACGTGCGCAACACGGCACTCTGTCGCACAGGCAGCGGAATCAGTGTTTGTTTAATACGAGGGCTGTTCCATTATTATTTAGAATCCAGGCTCCTGGCAAAATGGCGTTAAATACAAAATCATGCCGTTAAATAATAGACTATCATGAGGCTTGACACAAAAAATGAAGTTCCAGAGTTATGTCGTTTTCATATGGTCGACTCGGAAAGATACTCAGCGCGCAATGTATGAGATTGCGTCATGAAGCTCAAATTCGCGATTTCGGAGCCATAACTTACAATAACTACAAAATAAGGGTTAAACGAGGCCGATCTGCATGAAAGTGTGATGACTTGTTTCAGGGTGAACGCTCTTTGTAGAGCCGTGGTGTAAAACTGGTACAGCAATTTCAAACCGGGTAGACGGAGCCTCGAACATGATACCCATCCTGGTCTACTCCTTTCATTCGTTATCCTCGAAAACATTGGCGCTGTTGAACAGATAATAAGAAAAGATCACTTAATTATAATCAGGGAGATGCAATATGCCCTTGGCATTAAAAGCTCTGCATTTGAACAGATCTGACACAAATATTAATGGCCCCAAAGCGATTTGCCGGTTGGGTACCACATGAACCCAGTGACGGGTAAAAGAGGGGTAGGGCAGAGTGTTGCCTGACAAAACTTGAACAAATCAGTAATGGCTTGTCCAAATCAACATGGAATATCGTCAGTGGTAAAAAAAAACACCTGGATTAATTAGCTCCAATCTGAAACCAAACAACTGTCGTCTGTTCGGGTGTTTAACCAGGTGACCCAACCCCTGCCAAGTTCAAATAACAAGACACCCTATCAAGGCATTTGGTTTAAACAAAACTTTATTCAATTTTAATCATGACAAGAACAATGCATGGATGATTACATACTCAAGCATATAATGCTTATTTTAAGCAATCATAGTATTTACAAAACAAAGGTTAGCATGATGGCGGAATAAGTACATTAGCTACTTTCAGGAAACGAAAAACAAAACAAAAGACAAAACAGATACACAAACAAGCAGAAAATGGGAAGGGGTTGGTGATACATGAGGTAGGGAAAGGGCAGCTAGCTAGTAGCTAGCTTAAGGGAAACAAGTCGCGTAAGGCGAAAATTCAATATTTAGTCAAGTAGATGTCGAACTCACAGAATGAAACTGAACGCAATGCCATTTTTCAGCAAGACCGTATACTCGTAGCATCGTCAGTCCACCGCTCATGGCAAAGGCAGTGAAATTGACAAGAAGAGCGGGGTAGTAGTTGCGCTAAGAAGGATAGCACGCTTTTCTGTACCTCTCTTTGTTTTAACTTTCTGAGCGTGTTTTTAATCCAAACATATCATATCTATATGTTTTTGGAATCAGGAACCGACAAGGAATAAGATGAAAGTGTTTTTAAATTGATTTCGACAATTTAATTTTGATAATAATTTTTATATATTTAATTTTCAGAGCTTGTTTTTAATCCGAATATAACATATTTATATGTTTTTGGAATCAGCAAATGATGGAGAATAAGATAAACGTAAATTTGGATCGGTTTATAAATTTTTTTTTTTTTTTACACTTTTCCGATTTTTAATGACCAAAGTCATTAATTAATTTTTAAGCCACCAAGCTGAAATGCAATACTGAAGTCCGGGCTTCGTCGAAGATTACTTGACCAAAATTTCAACCAATTTGGTTGAAAAATGAGGGCGTGACAGTGCCGCCTCAACTTTCACGAAAAGCCGGATATGACGTCATCAAAGACATTTATCAAAAAAATGAAAAAAACGTTCCGGGATTTCATACCCAGGAACTCTCATGTCAAATTTCATAAAGATCGGTCCAGTAGTTTAGTCTGAATCGCTCTACACACACACACACACACACACAGACACACACACAGACACACACACGCACATACACCACGACCCTCGTTTCGATTCCCCCTCGATGTTAAAATATTTAGTCAAAACTTGACTAAATATAAAAAGAAGAAGAAGAAGAAGACTTGGAGCGCCAATATTTGAGGGGATTTTTTCAATTATAATAAGTGCACATAAGACACTCGCACAAAGTTAATGCGTATTGTGATCAGAGGAAAAGTCACTACATTGCGCATAAATCGAGACATAATTGATAAGTCGGAAAACAACAAAAGAACATGAGAGAGGTTATGGGGAAAAATTTGTCAGGCAGCATGTCGCATGACAGTGTCTAATAAATGTAATGAGTGAAGTATAGAGGCTCATTTACGGAACCTGCCCGTCTGTCTAATATAGTCCTGTACAGTTATGAATATGGTCTGGTTGACATTTCGTGAATATTGCGGGATGCCTTTCAATAATACTTCGATATACTTATAATCATTTATCAAATTATCAATGGACAATAATCTTATATCTCTATACAAGGGACAATGCAATAAGTAATGTTCAGCAGTCTCGCTGGGATAACCACACTCGCATTGAGAGCAATCCTTAAGGTGCCGCTTACATAAATCAAAATTCAAATCACTCATACCAATACGCAGTCTGCAATGATGTACTTGTTCAAATCTTTCTCCAAAATAATAATGGCATGGTACTTTAAAATCAGCATTTAACAAATAATTTTTGAACTCGCTCAAGGAGGTGGTCATTTTAACGTTATCTGGTAAGGTGTTCCATAGTACAGTCGTTTTGGGGATAAAAGAGTTGCGAAATAATTCGGTTCTATGAGGAGGCACATATCTTTCTAATGGTCTTCGTCTATGATACGGATTAATGTCAACTACAAGAGGGGGCAATACATTTACTAAGTACTGGGGGCATTTGTTATGTATCATCTTATGAAAAACAATTAATTTATGTCTTTTCCTTCGTTCTTCAAGGCTACATAGCCCACTTTCCTCATACAGCTTTGCATGGCTAGTGCCCTTAACTCCACCTATTATAATTCGTAGGGCTTCTAAGTGTAATTTTTCTAATGCATTTAAACACTGTGACGCTTGAGGACAGGCATACAGTTACGTCTGACTGCTGTGTCCACCACTAATGGTCGAACATTTTCGAGGCTTGGCACAAACACCGTCCAAACACAGGTATTCGAGGGCTTATGCTGCAACATGACAACGCACCTGTCTATACTGCCTTTGCGACAACAGATTTCTTGGCACCAAAGGGAGCACTGCTGCTGGTTGCATCCACCCTATTTTCTTGACATCTCCCCATGATAGTTCAGCCTGTTCTCGGATTTCAAGAATTAGCCGCGGAAACACAGGTAGAGACCCCTGAATACTCTGTCCGAGCCTTCACGAGGGCCATACCAGGTATAGCTGATGTCACGTGGTGCCAGGCCAGAATGAGAACGTTTGAGAGGATGGCCAGTTGGGTGTCGGCTGGGGAAGGATTGGTCTAGAAAATGGCCTGGTTAGATTGTTGATATGTGTTTCCGTTTCTGAGATTCTAAATAATTATGGAACAGCCTACGTATGTGCATGCGTGCCGATTTTTATGGAAGGCGAAAATGGGTCAAATGATCGATCAAAAGAATCGATCAAAAGGATCGATCCTTTTCGCGTTTGACCCTTTCCGCCCGACGCGCGGAAAGGGTCAAATGATCGAGCAAAAAGATCGATCAAAAGGATCGATCCTTTCGCGTTTGACTCTTTCCGCCCGACGCGCGGAAAGGGTCAAATGATCTTTCTTTCTTTATTTATTTGGTGTTTAACGTCGTTTTCAAGGTCAAATGATTGAGTAAAAGGATCGTGCAAAAGGATCGATCCTTTTACACGATACTTTGAACGAGCAGTTTCATCGCGCTGTTTCGGAAAATCATGGAACGGATTAGCACAAAGAACGAATCTAGAAAGTAAAGTAAATAGATTACGTGTTCTGATGCGGCGTGAAGGAGCATGAAATATCAAGAGAAATAAACAAAAAATTCTTCTTGTTTTAGCGAGTACATTTAGGGGTGTGCAGTTAAAATTACTGTGTGAAAAGTGTTTGGCGCGAAGCGTTCGTCTGCAACAGATCTAGATGTGCCACTTTCAGCACGTATACAGGAACGTGTACGGGTAACGTCATCAAATCTAGTTTTTACGTCACGCGTTTGAGCCGAGATCTGCAGTCTTGGTAAACAATGTATGATTTGAAACATTGCCAATGTCATTGGAGAAAAAAAGTGAGTCACGGGAGACGGAATATCTACACGTACACGTACAGGTCTTTGCGACAGGTTCGATCATCTAGAACACTGGACGCACGTACACGCGAACTGAAATCTGAAGTCAGTTTGCCACCAACATGTGAACTCCAGACTGTGTGCCGGTAAAATTCCGGTTCCACTTTTTGTCGGCACCGGATCCAGTAACAGGATCGATCCTTTTGATCGATCCTTTTGATCGATCGTTGACCCTTTCCGCGCGTCGGGCGGAAAGGGTCAAACGCGAAAGGATCGATCCTTTTGATCGATCCTTTTGCTCGATCATTTGACCCTTTTCGCCTTCCATAGATTTGTATATGCTCTCGCGTTGGTGTGCTGGATAATATACAGTTGCACCCCCCCCTCCCCCCCATTAAAAGTCGCCCCCCCCCCCCCCCCCCCCCCCCCATTTAAGACTTCCCCCATGTTTTAGATTTTCCGTTCATAACCTCTGTAAACGTAACCCCATTTAAAGACTCCCTCCTTTTTACTTCTAGTCAAGTTTTGACTAAATGTTTTAACATAGTGGGGGAATCGAGACGAGGGTCGTGATGTATGTGTGTGTGTGCGTGTGTGTATGTGTGTGTGTGTCTGTAGCTGTGCGTGTGTGTGTGTAGAGCGATTCAAAGTAAACTACTGGACCGATCTTTATGAAATTTTACATGAGAGTTCCTGGGTATGATATCCCCAGATGTTTATTTCATTTTTTCGATAAATATCTTTTATGACGTCATATCCGGCTTTTTGTAAAAGTTGAGGCGGCACTGTCACACCTTCATTTTTCAATCAAATTGATTGACATTTTGGCCAAGCAATCTTCGACGAAGGCCGGACTTCGGTATTGCATTTCAGCATTGAGGCTTAAAAATTAATTAATGACTTTGGTCATTAAAAATCTAAAAATTGTAATAATTTTGTTTTTTTATAAAACAATCCAAAATTACTTTTATTTTATTCTTCATCATGTTCTGATTCCAAAAACATATAAATATGTTATATTCGGATTAAAAACAAGTTTTAAAAATTAAAAATATAAAAATTATGATTAAAATTAAATTTCCGAAATCGTTTTAAAAACATTTTCATCTTATTCCTTGTCGGTTCCTGTTTCCAAAAACATATAGATATGGTATGTTTGGATTAAAAACACGCTCAGAAAGTTAAAACGAAGAGAGGTACAGTAAAGCGTGCTATGCAGCACAGCGCAACCGCTACCGCGCTAAACAGGCTCGTCACTTTCACTGCCTTTTGCACTAGCGGCGGACAACGGTCATTGTGAAAAAATGCAGTGCGTTCCGTTTCATTCTGTGAGTTCCACAGCTTGACTAAATGAAGTAATTTCGCCTTACGCGACTTGCGAGTTAAGACCTGGTTTTCTGAGATTTTGGGAGGTCTTGAAAGGGGCCGGGGGTGCAACTGTAAAAAGTATAGTCTTTCCGGGGTGCAACTGTAAAAAGTATAGTCTTTCCGGGGTGCAACTGTAAAAAGTATAGTCTTTCCGGGGTGCAACTGTAAAAAGTATAGTCTTTCCGGGGTGCAACTGTAAAAAGTATAGTTTTTCCGGGGTGCAACTGTAAAAAGTATAGTCTTTCCGGGGTGCAACTGTAAAAAGTATAGTCTTTCCGGGGTGCAACTGTAAAAAGTATAGTCTTTCCGGGGTGCAACTGTAAAAAGTATAGTCTTTCCGGGGTGCAACTGTAAAAAGTATAGTCTTTCCGGGGTGCACTGTAAAAAGTATAGTCTTTCCGGGGTGCAACTGTAAAAAGTATAGTCTTTCCGGGGTGCAACTGTAAAAAGTATAGTCTTTCCGGGGTGCAACTGTATAAAGTATAGTCTTTCCGCACCTCAAAATAAATGACTGTTTATGTTTTCAGATGCTGGTTCGGGTAAAGCCGTTCCTGTCAGATCGTTTGTTTGATGCTTTGGTGTCATATTTCTACCTTTGAATCTTCAAGACACAGCTAGAAACCAAGGAATCACCAACCAGTCCCAGGAAAAATGGAAAGACTGCATTATGTAACGTGTTGAAGAAATGACGGAATTTCGATGTGTATTTTATAATCGTTGACAGGTAGGTTAGACGTGTCGAAGACAATTTTCCGTTTTAATGTATTCTTTTTTTAATGCACAATAAAGTGTTGATATTGTTATTATTGTTATTGTTCAATAAAGTGTTGATATTGTTATTATTGTTATTGTTCAATAAAGTGTTGATATTGTTATTATTGTTATTGTTCAATAAAGGAATTTTAGAACTGATCAAAAAAGACAGTGCTATTGAAAAATGCGGGGAAGTGCTTTAGTGTACTGTTCAGTCAGAAATCCCCGGAGAAGCGGACATTTTGCTTTGCTCAGTCAAGAGTAACTTTGATTGCCTAGAACTGGTGTAACATGTGTATATATACAATATACCGATTTGCCGCGAATAAATGTACATCCTTTGTCGGAGTGTTTGTGTTATAAGAGAGAGAGAGAGAGAGAGAGAGAGAGAGAGAGAGAGAGAGAGAGAGAGAGAGAGAGAGAGAGACAGACAGAGACAGAGACAGAGACAGAGAGAGACAGAGAGAGACAGAAAGAGACAGACAGAAAGACACAGAGAGAGAGACAGATAAAGAGACAGACAGACAGACAGACAGACAGAGACAGACAGAAAGACAGACAGAGAGAGAGAGAGACATACACACACTCACACACACACACACACACACACACTGACACACACACACACACACACACACACACACACACACACACTGGCACAACTTGAACTTGAGAACGTTATTACATAAAGATTATAGCGTTAGGTCCAAATGATTCTTTCTTACGCGGCTAGTCCTTGCAGCAACAACACACTTGAAACATAACTTCATGCACGAACAGCGAGAACGAAACAATTAAACAACCAACAAAACTGCGTAAAAATTTGACAAGCAAACAAAGAAGCAGCAAAACTAGTGGAGAAAAATCAAAGCTTATCAACAAGCAAACATTCTGAAGCAAAGAAGATCAATACAACTAATAAAAAAAATAATACAAGAGAAAAAAAACACCACTTAATTAAAGATTAAATTATAATTTTCAAAAGCATTGACTAACAACGGAACAATCAATATCATTAAGTAAGACAGAAGATGGAAAAATACAATAGCACAACATTTCTGAAACAGATATAACTATGTGTAAATCTTCAGTCTTGGAAAATGTAAGGCCGAAAAGTAGATAAAGAGAGAGAGAGACACACACACACTCAAACACACTGCACACACACACACACAAACACACACGCGCACGCCCACACACGCACACAAACACACACACACACACACAAACACACACGCGCACGCCCACACACGCACACAAACACACACACACACACATGTCATGACATAGAGCACTAACGACACGGGCTGACCGTGCAAACCAGCGTTAAAAACCGAAACCACACAGTGCTCGTTCAAGGGAATCTATTCCCAACTTTTGGGAGTAAGCTTATTTATCTCCCTTCCTGCGCACTTCCTGTCTGTTTTGCGTTTGCTTGAGATTTGAGGGGTTTCAGAAGAGGCGATTTGGGGGAACTATGTCGAATGGCAGGCTTGCCAATGGAGCCCTTGGCCCTGCACCCAGACTGATAATGCAGGTGAGAAAGGCTGGTGTCATATTTTTCCAGATCAAACTTTAAAAGTAGGAAAACTTCACCTTTTTGTTTTCAAGTTGACAGTCTGTGGGGCAGTCAGTGCACAGGCGGAAGGTATCGTTCACTGGACCACTACTTACATACTACATAGAAAGTAGTCTTTCTATGTAAGTAGTGGTCCAGTGAACGATACCTTCCGCCTGTGGTCAGTGTTGGTGTTACTACAGTGGTCGCCGGTTAATATGACCGCGGTTAATATGACCAGCCGCGTATTATGACCAATTTTAACCGGTCCGGAATTGTCCTTCTTTGTTATGTATTAGAAAAAGCCGCTTAATATGACCACAACGCCGCTTAATATGGCCACATTGTTTCGAGAAAATGGCAACAAGTTCACATCTTTTTCAGTTTGAAATCACTCGGGGGGAAAAAATACATACGATTTTTTTAAAAAGGCAAAAAGGCGTGCGATATTTTCTTTCTTTTTCGTGAATGAAACTAAAGTGATCAGTGATCAGTGCTCAGTGATCTTTAATGAGAGCGCTCATAGAGAAACTGAGGTCTGGACTTCAAAGTCGCGGCTACAACATGGAGAAGTTTGGAGCCTTTGACAATGAAGTGAAGGATCTCCTCTGGTCTAGCACCAACACACAGACCAACATCCGTGATTTTTTCCAGGCCCCAAGGTGAACATTTGGATGTGTATATGCCGTTTCTTCCATTTACTTTTCATTCCATTTCAATTTCTTTTCAACGGACGTCATCATGGAGAAGTTTGGAGCCTTTGACAATGAAGTGAAGGATCTCCTCTGGTCTAGCACCAACACACAGACCAACATCCGTGATTTTTTACAGGCCCCTAAGTGAACATTTGGACGTGTATATGCCGTTTCTTCTAACTACTTTTCATTCCAATCCAATTCATTTTCAACGGACGTCATCATGGAGAAGTGTGGAGCCTTTGACAATGAAGTGAAGGATCTCCTCTGGTCTAGCACCAACACACAGACCAACATCCGTGATTTTTTACAGGCCCCTAAGTGAACATTTGGACGTGTATATGCCGTTTCTTCCATTTACTTTTCATTCCATTTCAATTTCTTTTCAACGGACGTCATCTATAATGGCTACAATGTACAGTACACATATTTAATTTTGTGTTTGTTGCCAACAAGTTACATTTTCTTACAATTATTAATTACAAAAAAAATGTTTCGTTTTGCGATTTTTTTTAAGTCGTTTTCTCTAACATCGGTTAATATGACCAGCCGCTTATTATGACCATTTTATCCCGGTCCCAAAGTGGTCATATTAACCGGCGACCACTGTAGTATCGAAGTGGATTCACAGCGCGCGGCGCGCTGTGCAGCGTTGCGATTTACAACGCGCGGCGATACGAGGAGCGCTGCGATTCACAGATTCACGACGCGCGATGTATTTTGCCGATACATTTCCTTCACAATCGCAAAGTTTACAACAGCTACATCTATCTGATCTATTTGAGAAATAAAACGAAAAACAGAGCTCCATACGTGCCTAAGTTCTGGCCTTGAATACTTGGCAGTCATATCACTATACATGTCATTGCAATGGCTTCTACTAAATGGAAAGGAGCTGAGTTTTTAAACTGGGATGATGTTTTTAAACAATTATCCGAGTACAGTGCCGCGGAACTGTTAATCGGTGTCACACCAGTTAACACTTCAGCAGCCATTTTGGAATTCGCGCATGCGCAGATCGTTTTTTCAGTGTGTTTTTTTTCCGGTTGATTTGAACGCGTATAATATATATATTCAGTTTGCAGAAAGTGCAATTTTGTAGTCTTGCAGCCCTGAAGTTGCTTTTGAGTGTCCAAAGAAAGATTGTAAAATGTTGCTGATAATCAATGAATCATGCATGTACAAAAATAAAGCGTGTCAACAATCTGCGCTGGTGAGAGCAATAGCCGCGCTCTGGGAATCGCTGCGCTGCACAACGCACCGCACTCTGGGAATCGCCGCGCTCGTTGAATCGCTTGCCTACTAGTATACTACTAAGTTAGTTACTTAGGGCCTTCTTCCTCTTCTTCTTCTTTCTTGATGTGGACTGGGTTCATCCGAACGTCTGTAGTCCAGCGGCGGAGTACTGAGTAATTGGTTACTGGTGGTGGGTGACCCAATAACTCCGAGAAGATGGTTAAAAGTATAAAACTATTTACACGAAGAGCTGCAGGGTTACTGTGTCAGCGAGGCAAGTCCGTGGGTACGACCCAGACCAGCTTGGAAGGACTCCAGTGAAGGAGCAACTGTGGTCTTAGGGTCGAGCTTGTTCCACTGACGCCTGAAAGTGGGCGCCACGGCAAAATCGCGAAAAGCAATAGCTTGCCTACCAACCCACCCCTGTTTATATTTTCATAGGTACACTATCCACTTTATCTTTCACTCTAGAGAAATTAGGCGCACCAACCGAATTGAGGATAGTTGCCCTGTACATACTTGTCAAGCTCTTGTGGACTCTCACCTCGCACAGTACTCGGTCAGATCACGCTGACAGTGTGCACATGCGCGTTGCCTTGTACTTCCGCCGGATCAGTTACCGCGAGATTTTTTGCTGTTACTTTGTTCTTGGAAGAACCTTTGCGATCTCTTTTTTATTTGACCAAATTGTTTTGTAAAAACCGTAAGATCTTCGGCATACGCCGCAAGACTTGAAAAACATCAAAATTCCGTAAGAATTACGCGAAAAACGTAAGACTTGACAGGTATGCCTGTACTGAGATTTCCTCACTATTTTGAAGAAAGAGAAGAAGAAGGACATGTACTTGTGTTCAGAGTCTGTTAACATCTGACTTCTGAAGTTCTCGTTCCCGTAATTGCATTATATTTATAATTGTCTGAAGTTAATAATACATCAATTCATATATAGTTTGTGATGTTGCTTCTGCTGTGCATGTATCGGTATCGGATCTCATTAAAGGGGCCCGGGGGATTCAAACAGCTACAACATGTGGACATATTTGTAGGGTCAACAAAGCTGGACAGATGACCTACCGGTGTGCCATGTGTCTGGAGTGGGCTTGTCCACCAACCAGATCTACCGAGAAGATGGCAACAGACGGGAGGAGCATGAGTGCGAGGATAGAAACTTCCATTTCAGGTGCCCAACTTCTTCTTCTTTGTTCATGGGCTCCCACGTTCACTCATGCTTTTAGCACGAGTGGATTTTTACGTGTATGACCGTTTTTACCCCGCCATTCAGGCAGCATATGCCGATTTTGGGGGAGGCATGCTGGGTATTTTCGTGTTTCTATAACCCACCGAACTCTGACATGGATTACAGGATCTTTTCCGTGCGCACTTGGTCTTGTGCTTGCGTGTACACACAAAGGGGGTTAAGTCACTAGCAGGTCTGCACATAAGTTGACCTGGGAGATCGGAAAAATCTCCACTCTTAACCCACCAGGCGGCAGCGACCGGGGTTCGAACTCACGACCTCCTGATTAGGAGGCCGACGTCTTACCACCACGCCACTGTGCCCGTCCAGGTGCCCAACAATGTGTTTACTTCTGTAACATAAGTAATAAGACACCTTTTTGTGCCTGGTATAATTATTACATTTAACATACCCAGACCTTGGAACCAATACCATTTCGCCGTATTCTGTACGCATGATTGTCTAGAATACGAGCAGTACGGTTAGTGGGAAAAAACTATGACGAGAAAGATTCGTAGACAGTTACTTTTCTTCACTTGCGCATCCCAAAGCCAATCCAGTATTTTGACACGTGATTACAATTTTTGTCAGTAAACATTGAAAGAAGCATTAATTTGTTTTAATCGTTTTTGTAAATTTAATTAACTGTGCGACGGACTCGTGTGGAACATGTTTAAATCATGCATGGCCAGAGTTCAAATGCTGTGTTGAGTACGCTCATTTTTCTGAAAATACACCAAATTGGCTTGAGAATACTCCAAGTGCAAAACAGGGGTTCCCAGGTCTGCATACCACTGAAATATGTTTTAAAGTTGTCATCAACGGTGCATTACCAAACAACAAATTATGAGAACTAGCTTTGTGTCTCCCTCGCTACTCTCATTATAAAGGTTGCAGTTTCATAGCTATAATTTCACTGAAATGATGCCCATTTAGGAGCCTTGCACCCCCCGCGGGTTAGGGGGAGTCCCATATTGGTTGGGACGAGAAAGAATTTACCCGATGCTCCCCAGCATGTCGTAAGAGGCGACTAACGGATTCTGTTTCTCCTTTTACCCTTGTTAAGTGTTTCGTGTATAGAATATAGTCAATTTTTTTTTAAAGATTTCAGTCAAACAGTATGTAAGAAATGTTAAGTCCTTTGTACTGGAAACTTGCATTCTCCCAGTAAGGTAATATATTTTACTACGTTGCAAGCCCCTGGAGCAAATTTTTTATTAGTGCTTTTGTGAACAAGAAACAATTGACAAGTGGCTCTATCCCATCTCCCCCCTTTCCCCCTCGCGATATAACCTTCGTGGTTGAAAACGACGTTAAACACCAAATAAAGAAAGGAGCCTTGCATCGTAGCCTGAAGGTGTTTCTTTCTGTACACAAAGCATTTGACTTCATTCCATGGGTTCATTTTATGAATGGGAAAAATAGTGTGAATAAAAACTGAATAACCTTTCGAAGATTCTTGTCAGTCATTGTTTGTTTGCTTAACGCCCAGCCGACCACGAAAGGCCATATCAGGGCGGTGCTGCTCTTGACATATAACGTGCGCCACACACAAGACAGAAGTCGCAGCACAGGCTTCACATGTCTCACCCAGTCACATTATTCTGACACCGGACCAACCAGTCCTAGCACTAACCCCATAATGCCAGACGCCAGGCGGAGCAGCCACTAGATTGCCAATTTTAAAGTCTTAGGTATGACCCGGCCGGGGTTCGAACCCACGACCTCCCGATCACGGGGCGGACGCCTTACCACTAGGCCAACCGTGCCGTTGTCGGTCAAATTTATGCTTCAATGAAGTCCATTTAAATTGTATTTAGTCTGAAACTGTCAGTGTCATGCTCATTGTTCTGATTGAGCAAAGCTGATCAGATGACTGAGACTTGTACAGCTGTTAATTGCTCTGCCAAACATTAGTTGTACTTTTTTGAGAACATGGCACAACTTCTAATTGGTTTGATCATGCTCGTTTGTTTAGTTTTTGATTGTCACTTAGCTCTTTGAATACATAGGGTATGGAGACTCATGAAGATGATGATAACTATGACATGTTTCTCTTGTTTTTGCATTACAGACATGACAGCAACTGCTACTTGTACGGTGTGTTTGATGGACACAATGGAAGCCGTGTGGCTGATTTTGCTGCCCAGAGAATGCCAGCAGAGCTATTGCTCGGTCAACTGCAGAACAAGACAACAGATGCTGAAATTAATGAAGCACTGAGACAGGTTTGTTCCAAGTTCAGAGCTACCCACTCTTTTCTGACTGCCAGCACCACAATGGACAATGTTCAGAAATAACTCTGTCAGGTTTGTATGGGTTGAGGAAGAGTGAATGCCCTTGCTTTTTGTGAGACAAACAACGTGTGACTTCTCCATATGTCGCTCGATCTGTGCACTGAGGGATGGGATCATATCCGCAATGCCGATTGTTAGTTCCTTTTGTACTTTTGAACGAAAAGAGTGTTGTAATGAGCGGACAGTGCAGAGAGCACAGATCAGAGCTGTTCCTTAAAAGGGATGTCAGTGTTTCGCACGCTTTCATGGTCGCTGTGTGCAGAGACAGGCCCTTCGCTAGTGATTGGCCTACAATGTCACATGGGGCTTGACTCAATCAGCGTTTCTATGGAAAAGCAAGGGAAAGCTACTCTTCCACGACCAAAGAAACTACAATGGGAAGAAGGATAACTTCCTCATTGGGCATGCTTAGAAATGAGAATGGCTAAATACGAGTTATTCCCCTTTTCTACATGCTGACCAGGCTGTCTCCTGCTTTGTCATGACTAGTACAGTCGATCTTTCTCATGCTGTGACTTGCTTTATTTTCACATTTTCGGTATTTAAAACAGCAAACACACACACACACACACACACACAGACCGAAGAAGTTTCCATTCTGATTCTGTTATTTTATTTGGTGCTATATGTTTGCTTCACATTGTTTCTTTTACATTGCTTTAGGTATCCCAATTCGCTAAACACATCCATAATGCATGCATGGCTCATTCGAAACAGGGCAACTGAACAACTGATGCCCAATAGCAATAAATACTGAACAACTGAACAATAAATAGCAATAAATGATGACAATGCCAAGTTTTTAAGTACAAAGTGAAATCATGTGACTGGACAAAGGCACAATTACAAAATACAAATAAAAAAAAATCGAGGCCCATTTTAAATTAAGTTCTCAGCTCATATGGAAGCATAAGGTGACCCTAGAAACCGAAATTGGGAGACCTCCCGCCCCCAGGGCAGACTACAAAAAGAAAAGGGGGGGGAGGGGAGCTAATTTGTGAAAAAGTATAAAAGGAATCAAAAACTGTATACATGTATTTAGTTAATACCCCAAAAATTGTATAGTATATACAATGTCAGACCCTAAAGAAAGTTTGTTAGTCATTGCTTAGGCAAACCAAAGCAAAATAGTCTGTTTACGGTATCCCGACCAACCCTATTTTTCCCCCGCCGACCCTAGACTTTTTTTTGGCATTTGGAGAAAAAGAAAAAGAAAAAAAAATCAATTTTGTTCCTGTTTTTTTGCAAAATAATTTAAAAAGATGGTTATAAAAAAAAAAATTAAGAAAAGCCGACCTACCGACCCTCTTTTTGTGTGCCTATGTTACTGTAAACAGACTAAAAGGTACATCACAAACAACACACCAGGGATGCTACTCCCCCCTTAAAAATAGCCATGAGTCATAGGTGTGACGTTTGAATCTTTTAGCTAAATAAAACCATAGGCAATTGATCGGAAATATCAGGAAAAATCTTAACAAGTTTATTATTTGTTTGCTTGGACCAATCCTCTTGCCGAAGAGTTTTACAGTAAAAATTGATTTTACGTCAAAAATATCACAGGAATATCGAATGTTGAGGTAAGGCTGGGATAGCCAAGTTCAAGAATAACGGAAGGTGACTGTTGAATCTTTTTGAAAATGTATAAAAATATAGATGGTAGGCAATTCAAAATTAAAAAAAGGACTCTCGGAGCATGGACTTAATGAGTCAAAAATTAAAGAAGGCTCTATGAGCCGAAGTACATGTTTTGTCTATTGTCTTTTTTTATTTTGAATTGCCGACCATCTATATTTTGATACAACTTTGGACCCTCTTTGTACGGAGAGAGTTGGCAATTGTTAATCACATTCTCTCATCTCATTGACTCTCCTTCGGCTCCTTGGTAACATGCGTTCCCGTCTCTGCCAGGATTGGACACAGCAGCAGATAACCGGTAAATATGTAACAGGCATAAATGGCAAAATAGCTCGCCTCGCCTGATAATATATGAGACAACTGTTCTATTACAAAGTCTTTCTTGGGAGGCTTGGCTAATTTACTCGCTCGTTTTACACGGGGTTCCATCGTTTTCTTTTCTAATCGGAAAACCTTGCTCCTCAGTTTGTTGACCTTCTGCCAAAGTTCCGCTTCACGAGGGGATGGGGAGGATGACGACTTTGATGCTTTACATCCTATGTCCTCCAGGATCGCCTGAATGTCATCTAAAAAAGAAAACACACACACAAAACACATAAAATAACATCTTTACGTGTGGGAACTACAGGTACAATTTCATCCATCCATGCATCCGCCCTATACAGCTTCTTCTTCTTCGTTCGTGGGCTGAAACTTTCACACGCACTCATTTTTTTGCACAAGTGGAATTTTACGTGTATGACCGTTTTTACCCCGCCATTTAGGCAGCCATACGCCGCTTTCGGAGGAAGCATGCGGGGTATTTTTGTGTTTCTAAAACCCACCGAACTCTGACATGGATTACAGGATCTTTTTCGTGCGTACTTGGTCTTGTGCTTGCGTGTACACATGAAGGGGGATAAGTCACTAGCAGGTCTGCACATAAGTTGACCTGGGAGATCGGAAACATCTCCACACTTAACCCACCAGGCGGCCGCGACCGGGATTCGAACCCTCGACCTTCCGAGTTAATAGACCGACGTCTTACCACCCCGCCACAGCGCCCGTCACCCTATACAGCAATTATCAACTATGTAATGGATGGGTTTAAACATTTTTTGATGTCAGGGTGTTCTTCATGGTTAAAAATCTCTTACCTGGTTGAACAATTTGTGCATCAGGCGACAGGTCGGTGCTGGCTTCATTTGTAGCTACCCTTTGCGATGGTGGCTTCCTCCCACTAGCAACCTGCAAATGCACAGCTCTTTAACTGACAAACTCACAACCAACACCCAGTCCCAATGAAACAATTCTCCCAATTTCATGGCATTGGTCTTAGGCCACACAAAAAAGTGTATGTTTCTGGTAAGGCAAAACAAAAAATAATCTGTTTACGATATCCGGACCGACCCTATTTTTTTCCCACCGGCCCTAGACTTTTTTGGGGCATTAAAAAATAAAATTAAAATATTCAGATGGCTAAAATACAAAAATAAAAAGCCGACCTACCGACGCTATTTTGGGGTGGCCTATGTTACCTTTAACAGACTTTTTTTGTGGCCTAACATGACTAAAGGTGGAGATTTTTTTTCTAAACTTTTTTTTTTAAACCATCTTTTTAACTTATTTTGTTGAAAAACAGGAAAACAAGTGATTTTCGAATACCCCTTTTATTTTTGAAAATGCAAAAACAAAAGTCTAGGGTCATCGGGAAAACATAGGTAGGGTCAGGTGACCAGAAACATACAACTTTTTTGTTGTTGACGCCGACCCTATACTTTTTTTGCCATTTGGGGCTGTTTTTTGGCAAAATAAGTTCATCATATCATCATAATCAAGACGTCGATCCAAAATAAGTAACTTTTTTTGGTTGGCCTTATCATTATTTTGCGCTAAATGCAAACAGGCATTATTTGATGGGAACAATGCTGGTTTTTTTCAATTCTTACATCAGCCTCAAACTTGTCATTACTCAACCTGCATTTATTAGTGTGCTTCTTTGATTTGCAAAAACCTAAAACCAATAAATAAATAACCTTCGGTGGTGGATTGGGCACTGCAAACAATGTCGGGACAGCATTCCACACAAGTGATCCTCTCTGCAGGATTGTTTTACTGGTTGGCCTCAAAGTGATCAGTACAAAGCTTGAGACCTTGAACATCAGCTGGCTGCAGCTTTTCAAAGTCCTCTCGCCTTGTGAATTGCATCCATATTCTGCACCTAGTTTGACAATAAAAACAACAATGTTATTGTTAAACTAAGCAAAAAGGAAAGACAAAAAAAGCTAAATCAGATCTTCAGTCTAAATCTAACGCTCTGCCTGAACGCAAAACGGATGAGTGATGTACCTTTGTACTGTAGTTTTCCCGCAAGCAAGGTTTGATAAAGGTTTCGGCAAATATGCCCACGGGTAGTTTGTCATCAAGTGTAAACTGTTGTTTTGTACTGACTGCTGACTCACACTCACAGTCGTAAGTACTCGCTGACGCTGTAGTCTACTGAGTGAGTTGACTCGAGCCATTGCATTCATTCTCATTCTTAAGAAGGTAAACCTGATGAAATAATCACTGCACAACCCACCTTTTTTCTTCTTTAGGGAACTTGTGGAAAGTTTTCCCGAAGCAGCTCTGTTTGCAACGGGCGTTCTTGCAACAAAAAGCCGAGCACAATTTACCACCACCACGCACGCGATCGGTACCTACGCGATCCGCCATTTTGTTTTCGCCGCCAGCATGTGACTAGGGACGATAACCCACAAACACTTTTTCGCATTTTCTTCGCAAGTTCCACGTCTTCCTTTTGTACAGTGTTTGCCACGACCCACAAAAACTCCACAGAGTTATTTCCAAACATCATCTATTCTGAGAAAATAAAGTCTGAAAGGAGAAGTATTACAAGAATAAAGAAAAGCGTGTTTTTCTGGTAGGCCCAAGTATGTATTACAAGAATAAAGAAGCGTTTTTTTCTGGTAGGCCCAAGTGGGTATTACAAGAATAAAGAAAAGCGTGTTTTTCTGGTAGGCCCAAGTAGGTATTACAAGAATAAAGAAAAGCGTGTTTTTCTGGTAGGCCCAAGTGGGTATTACAAGAATAAAGAAAAGCGTGTTTTTCTGGTAGGCCCAAGTGGGTGAAGTGCTACTGCACTATACTGGCTTCGTCAGTTCAAGAGATCAGCGGGCCGGTATGCAGGGGTATCGACAAAGCTGTTGTCTTGGTGAAAAAATGCAGTACATTCAGTTTCATTCTGTGAGTTGGAAAGGTTGACTAAATGTATTAATTTTGCCTTATGAGACTTGTTTAGGCTTGTCATCAGTAGTCTCCCTCGCTGAGATAACATGCAGGCATGAGAATCTTCTTTCTTTGGGAACCTCACTAGGTGTTCATTTCTGTTATGGAATATCAGCGCATTAAATAGTTTTTAAAGCTGTAACAACACTCCTCGTGTTTAAGTCATTTTCCTTTCTTCTCTTACATCAGGGTGAAAGGAAAACAGATAAAATTGTCTACATTTTGTGTTATATAGGATTTGGCAAACCTTGTTTCCTCCTTTTTGATGATTTTTTATGTTCATGTCTGAACATGCTTAAATTGCAAAGTGTTGATGCTGACTTTGCAGGCTTTCATGGCAGTGGAGAATGTGTACTTTGAGTCTACGGACGGTCTGATTGCTGCTAAGACAATGGCACAAGATGAACTTCCAGCTGTAAGTTCATTTCTGTACATACAACTATTTCTCTGGCTGTGCTGATTATGTGTTGTGTGTGACTGTGTTGTCTGTTACTTTCTAAATTTACATGTATTTGGTCCTTGGTCAATCTCCTGAAGAAAATGTGACTGCTATCCCGGGGCAAAGTGTACACGGTACAGTAACGGAATCATGCTACCCAGTCTTCTTTTTTCTGCTTGCTTGTTTTCAAAGTCCTGGGACTTTCACAGGGATCTCGACCTGTGTGTGCACACAGAGATGTGTGCACACCTGGAAGATCAGAGTCTGCTCAAATTGACTCTTCTGAATAAATTGGTTGTCGACACCAAGGTTTTAGCCCACTCTGATAGCGATGAATGTCTTTATAGCGCTACTGAGTGAGCTATGTCCTTGCTCCTTATAGGTCCAATTCATTCTTCTTACTCGGCGTGACGTTATCAAATGGATCGGCTAGCTTTAGCCCTAAGGGGCACAACTCCGCTCATACTCTCTTCGCGCCGCCATATTGGATGCCATCTTTGTTAGTTTTCTTCATTGCACTCTTGTTCTTTTTGCGTATTTCACTGTGTATGCAGACAGGGAAAGGCGCGAGCGCCGTAACCAACAGCGAAAACGGCCACACGACCACTCAGCGAACCGAAACAGAATCCCTAAGCTGCCTAAACGACAATAGTCAATCTATTGTCCCGAACTGTGACCTACAACCCGGTCTGCCCTCGGGCGGACCACCCTCATCTTCCAAAAAGGGATGAATTGTCTCGTTGCTAAACCAAACAAACAACTATTACACCCTCCCTCCAATGAACCTGTACGCATGGTACACATACGGGAAATATAACCCGTTAATATACGACCACAGTACATTTAGTACAATACATCCTAGTACACACCATGGAGGAAAAATCCCACCATAAATCATACATAAATGATTATCTTTATTGTTTTTCTTCTTGTGAATAAACACAAGAAAGAAATGGGCTGAACAAACAAATACACGAATCACCGAGCCTTATATAAGCCTCAGTCACTGTGAGGACATTTGGGTAATAAACCACCAGTACGTGCAAGTACATCCTAAAAAGGGAAATGAATAATAGTCATCTATAAATGATTATTCTCAATTGAGAATCAAAATAATGAGGATATGGGTTTGAATAGTTGTCCCCTGACGAGGCTACCTTTCAGTTTCCCCAGAACACCTCTCTAAAACCACAAAGAAGCTATCCTAGCAATTTGAAACTGTAAATATTGCCGAAAAGTACTACAATTGGGAGAGGTACTTAGGGATCTCTGGGCTGCCTACTGCATTTGCCGGGTTTGGCAGACCCTTGATTTTTACCCCCTATGCCACACAACGTGTCATTTTCACTTTTGTCGAGTCGCCACCCAACGCTCAAGCACTGTCAGAGATCGTGCAAGGCATCCAACATGGCGGCGGATGACCAATTCCAGAGAGTTACGACCCGTGATTCTCATACCGCGCGCGCCGAGTAGAAATGCTGTTGATAACTTGAGTTTCTGCAATGGGCCTATAGGGGTGGAAGAGGGGTAGAAGTGACGTTGTTGTTGTTGTTTTTGTTTTGAATCAGAGAGGCCTTTTTTTCTGCACGTGTAGCTCAGTCTCAGCTTTCATTATGTTCAGAAACCGATTTTTAGAAGTTTGCGAATATTTGTAAAAAGAAAAGTGTTTCTGTTTCTAGTATTTTGAATAGCACTAGCAGTTGGTAGCTTGGTGTGACATGTGAGTTACTAATTCTTGTTTATGTTTTGTATCTCATGTAAAAGTGTTTTCTCTGTTATCATCCTGTTTTCAGGGCATCAGTTCATATGAAGCGTGCAGCCAGTATCCGGAGGTTTACAACAAACTGCAACAGTTGGAACAGCAGCTGCAAGGGGGAACAACTGCTACCCTTGTCCTTATCTACAACAACAAACTTTATGTGGCCAATGTCGGTGAGTTGTAGCATTGATATCAGTGGAGAGGCCAGTTGATTTTGTTCTCATATTGTTGATTTTTGGTATCTGACCAAGTGGAGGGATGGTTTTGTCCAGTGTAATAACCTGGCCAGATCTAACATTGTGAGCCAAACTGTTATTACGAGGAGTAAGAATAATTTTTGTAGGAAATGTCTAACATGATCACTGTAATGGGGAACCCCCTTTTAACTCATTGTCTCCCAGGTACGGATATATCCGTACTCACTCATATGGCTCTATCTGACCTGGTACGGATATATTCGTTCAGACTGTTAGCTTCAGTCGCTTCCTGTAACGTCGATCTAACGCCTGCATTCCGTGTTGATACACAGTTTCTACAATTCTGAGTGACCTGCTGCAGCACAGCTGGTCTCGGCTAAAAAAACCAATTAAATTACATATCTTACCCAACTCACATATAGCAATTAACCCTGGTTCAGTGCTGGTATCGCTGTACGCGTCCCCTTGGTAACAAGAAAGACGCCTCTAAAAAAGAGTGACCGAGACCCGTAAGGGTGACTAGGCCAGCCCGGAAACGAGACTGCCTTCCGTATGCGCGCGCATACTCCGCCATATGCATCATTCTAAAAACTCAGCGTCAGTGGGACTGGTCGCATTTTATGTACGCTCCGGCTGTTCAGCCTTTGTTACTTAGTCTTTTTGACTTTGTTTCGTTCCTCTTGGTCTCTTCTTGTCATCTGGACTTCACAACTATGTTGAGGTGAGGTCGTTCCTTGTATTTTGCTTGAATTGGCAGTTTTGTTGGCCGTATTTTGGACTTGCGATGTTTCTCAGAAATTTTTTTCGTGAGTCGTTTTTCCGTCATGGCTGACAATGCTAAGAAGAGGGCAGCTTCTTAATAGGTAGCTGCTGTGCCCTTTTCTCCTTAGAAAGCTTTTAGGAAGTCTAAACTATCCGGTCTATGTCCGTTTCTGTTGTAGATTCTCTTGCTAAAAATCTTTGAATGTGTTGATTGTTTTACCCGCTAAGCCGGTAGACAAGTCCGCTTGCAGTTTGTTTACTACACTGGTGACTTTTCCGGAACCCCCTTTTTGCCGGCCAACGGCCTCGCCACGTTGTAGCACCGGTTCTCGTCCTTTCATCGAAGTTAAGCAACGTCGGGCCCGGTTAGTTCTTGGATGGGTGACCGCCTGTGAACACCGGGTGCAGTGGCCACCTTTGTTTTAAGCCTACGGGTTAGTCCGGGCTCGGTGTTAAACATGTTGTTATTGGGCGTGCGTCTGTAGACGTGGCCTCTTTGCTTTTGACTTTAAGTTCACAGGTTTCTGCTTTGGCAGCTGGCACTTCGTCATCAAAGGCAGAACTACGTGCTCTCCCGGCTGGGGTTGCTGTGTGTTCTTCCCTGGACAGCGGTCGTTCGTCCCCTGTGGTGACCTTATGTGGGGAGTTCACGGTCTCCGGCATCTGTCCTTCTTCACAAGGTATGTGTACTCCACGTGAGCGTTGTCTTGAGGGAGTAGCCTCGGGTCTCATCCCAGGTGAAAGTTCTGAAACATCGGCTGATATCCACCGCTTAGTCGGGGTGTCAGTGGGTGCTAAGGGCCCTGACAAGCGAACATGTGTTCGCCACGTGAGCGTTGTCTTGAGGGAGTAGCCTCGGGTCTCATCCCAGGTGAAAGTTCTGAAACATCGGCTGATATCCACCGCTTAGTCGGGGTGTCAGTGGGTGCGAAGAGCCCTGACAAGCGAACAGATGTTCCTATTCTTCCTGGCCGTAGTCAGGTTGAAGGGCATCTGCTTCCGCCCAGGGGGCAGGAAGGGGTGCGTCCACGGTGGTGGATGACATCCAGCTTACTTGCCGTTCAAGTTGTCCAAACGCCGTGACGCGGGCAGCGGAAAACGGCATTTAAGTTTTTTTTGGAAGTTGGTGGACCGCGAAAGGCGGGGGTCACCTTCCTGATTGCGACTGCGAGCATGAAGGAAAGGATAACGAGGATACTTCCTTTTGAGGGTGCGTCCACGGGGATGGACGACACCCAGCTTACTTGCTGTTCAAGTTGTCCAGCGCAGTGGCGTGGGCGGCGGAAAATGGCATTTAAGTTTTGTGAAGGTTGGTGGACCGCGAAAGGCGGGGGTCACCTTCCTGATTGCGATTGCGAGCATGAAGGAAAGGTTAACGAGAATACCTTCTTATGAGGGTGCGTCCACGGGGATGGGCGACACCTAGCTTAACTTGCCGTTCAAGTTGTCCAGCGCAGTGACGTGGTCGACGGAAAATGGCATTTAAGTATTGTGGAAGTTGGTGGACCGCGAAAGGCGGGGGTCACCTTCCCGATTGCGATTGCGAGCATGAAGGAGAGGATGACGAAGATACTTCCATATGAGGGTGCGTTCACGGGGATGGACGACACCCAGCTTAACTTGCCGTTCAGGTTGTCCAGCGCAGTGACGTGGGCGGCGGAAAACGGTATTTAAGTTTTGACTGGAGGGGGTGGTTGAGAGCAAAGCTTTACTTCCTCCACCTCTATCCGGTTTGATGGCTTCTGGAAGTTCGGAGGAACAGGATGTTCACTTCAGCTTCCGGTAATCGTTGTCCATTGCCCTGGAGTTGGCAAAGGGCCGCGTGTAGCCGGGTTCTCCGGTGAAAGTGGTGTACGTTCGCAGGAGGTAGCTAGCTTTGTGCGGTGAAGTGTTGAAACCGTGTCTGTTCTTCCGCTTTCTGGCGCACGTTCAGCAGCGGCTAAGAGCCCTAGGCAACGTAAGCTTCCGCCCTGGGGGCAGGAAGTTGGTGGGCTGGGTGATTCTTGGGTTGACCATGCGAGTCTCTCTGGGGGTCACTTTCCTACCTTTGATACCGAGCAGGGGGGCAGGAAGCGAGCAGTAGGGCTGATTCCTTGTTGGAGATTTAGTCTAGCATGGAGTCAGCTTCCGGATTGCACGGAGGTGCATGAAGGCTGTTAAGATTAAGGTGCTCCTGTTTTTCTGTTAAGCACTGATTTTAGGTTCTGTTTCAAGTTAGCAAGTGCAGTGGCGCTCCCAGCTGAAATGGTTCGAGGTTCAACGGGATCGTCCGTTGTGTTTCTGTGCAACCGGTTGGTCCTGATGTTTGCTTATCCACGGCCTGTTGCGCTTTCGCTTTTGCGGCTGTGACTTCTGGGTGCAGGACGGGATATTCTTCTACTGTTAACACTGTGGTGTTGGTGGTCGGCACTTTTCAGCTTTTGGCTTCTGGTTCCGTTTCTGCGGTTCCTTTGCCTTTTTTACAGGCTGTTTTCACCTTCTCTTCCAGTCTTCCAGCTGGCGTGAGTCAGGTGGATGGAGATCTGGCATGGTGTTATGACGTTTGAAACTTTTCAAAACTTTTCCGATTGTTGGCAAGTTTTTGCCTTATCGGGATGAGTGACTGGTTCTCATCATTTCGTTGTTCGTTATGATGCTGGAACAAGAGGAGGAAATGGGGAGGCTCATACTTCAGCTGTGTCGCGGTTCGCGGCATTTTGTAGTTGGTTTGAGCTTTCTGAGGAGAATCTTCGAGTGTTAAGTTCTTAGATCCTCTGGCGGGGTTATCTTGTTCTTGCGGAAGTTTTCGCAAGCGAGTCTTCTTTGTCACCTCTACATTTGTGGGCAACGCACGACTATTTGCCTGTGGTGGTGGTGGTGCTTTAGCTTGTTTCTTACGCCCAAGTAGCGTGTCACTCGCGGAGCGCTTTCTGTAGGCTTCGGGTAACTCCAAGCTTAAGGACTTAGGTTCTCTTGCTTTTCGTTCTATGGAACCGCCCTCGGGTTTGGTGATGGCGATAGCAAGGAGAGTCTGTCTGTTAGATCAAGGTCTCCTAGCTCTGGGAGATTGCGGCATCTTTTCTTTATGATTGGCTCGTTTGAACGAAACTTGCTTTTAGTCTCTCGCTCGGGCGGTTACGTTTAACAGGTTATCTTTGTGGTCCGACTGGACTCATATACAAAGATTTTACTTTGCCGTTTTTTACCTGAGAGTAAGCCTCTGCCCTTTAAGTATTATTCTGTTGGCTAGAGGTTAATCTCTTTCTTGTTTGAAAGGTCTCTTTTTGAGCCCGCTTCTAGGCACGCGGGTTCTCTAACTAAGAGAATCTCACGGTAAAAAGAAAGCGCAGGGCAGGTCTTGGCTGTTTTTCGTTTCCAAACGAAAAGCTTCAGGCTGGCTGTTATCCACTTTGGGTTGGGGCTCCATACCCTCGCTTTCACAGGGCTCTTTTTGAGTTAGTTTGGGCGACCTGTTGGTCGCACAGTACGGGTCTTTGCAATCTTGGTTTCCAGACCTCTTTAGGCTGGCAAGAAGGCATCTTTGCTTTCTCACTTCGGAATTACTTGAATGTCTGCTGTAAGGGTTCACTTGAGTTACTTAGGGGCTTCTGCCTCAACTCTGGATTTGGTTCAGAGTTTCTGTGTTCTATGCAGAAGGTTTTTTCTGGCTAGGTTTGCTATGGACAGCTTTTTGGGGAAAGACTGATCTATGGTTCTTAGGGTTCCTTCAAATTTTCTGGCAAGTAAGCAGAATTTGGAGAATCCAGCTTTGTGCACATTTTAAACCTTTTAGCAAGATTCTGGCTCCTCCAGAGCCATATTTAGCCTTTTGATCATTTCGAGTTCAATGATTTGTCTAGCTTGCATGGATCTTTTCAGATTATTGATTCTAACAGCTCTTGTTCTTATTTTGCAACTCCGTCGCTTTTTAACCCTGAACGGTTAGAAACGACGTTAAACACTGGTTAAGGATAGAAAGTTTTTCTATCGACTTTGGTGGAGGTAATGACTTACTTAAGTCAACCTTAGCTTTATAGACTGCCACATTGTTTAGGCATGCCTTCAAGTGTTGGCAAGGAATTAAAAGGGGGGGGGAGCAGTCAGTCCTCTCTCTTCGGGTGGCGCGGACTCAACTTTCCTCTCTTGAGCAAGTTTATTGCTCTTGGAGATCCTGATGTACATTTTTGTCCTGTTAGAGCCCTCAGCAGATTTCTGTTTCGGACTGTGCACTCTCGTTTTGGAGACTCAGAAACTTCTTTTTATCTCTTTCATCATGGTACGGTTTAGAGATATGTCGAAAGTCTCGTTAGCCGAGTGGGTCTCCACCATAGCTAGGCAAGCTCTTGGCTGGTGGCAGAGTCAGGCAGGGAATGGCAGGGCAGTCTTGCCCTTTACTACAGCCAGGCCTCATGAGGCAAAAGATTGGGCTTCCACGCTAGTTGATCTTCATTTTAATCTCCTGGCGGAAGTTCTTGAGTCGGCTTACTGGCTTTCTGGAAAGGTTCTTCATTGATGTCTTTCTCAGGGATATCTATGCCTTGAGACAGGATGCGTTTCTGGGTTACCTGCTCTGGTAGAGGCAGGACAAAATCTCGATTCCTAATTGGGATAGTGCCCTCCAACCTTTAGTAGCAATCTGCTATATGTGAGTTGGGTAAGATATGTAATTTAATTAAAAATTTTAGTAATAAATTTTCATTTGATTAATATACTTACCCAACTCACATCGTTTATTCCCTCCCGCCTCCCCGCTGTGGGGTTATATATGTCTAAAAAAGAAGTGAGTTGGGCTTCGTTTTAGAATGATGCATATGGCGGAGTATGCGCGCGCATACGGAAGGCAGTCTCGTTTCCGGGCTGGCCTAGTCACCCTTACGGGTCTCGGTCACTCTTTTTTAGAGGCGTCTTTCTTGTTACCAAGGGGACGCGTACAGCGATACCAGCACTGAACCAGGGTTAATTGCTATATGTGAGTTGGGTAAGTATATTAATCAAATGAAAATTTATTACTAAAATTTTTAATTAGTCAACATGGTTGGGGTAGAAAGTGTTAAACTCTGTAAATTTACCCCTATTGTAAGACTCCCTCCTTTTTGAGTCACTTGAGAAAAAGTGACTCTATGTAATCGGTCAGTGTTAGTCTGTCCGGCCGGCCGGCCGGCCGGCCGTAGACACCACCTTAACGTTGGACTTTTCTCGGAAACTATCAAAGCGATCGGGCTCATATTTTGTTTAGTCGTGACCTCCAATGACCTCTACACTTTAACGATGGTTTCGTTGACCTTTGACCTTTTTCAAGGTCACAGGTCAGCGTCAAAGGAAAAATTAGACATTTTATATCTTTGACAAAGTTCATCGGATGTGATTGAAACTTTGTAGGATTATTCTTTACATCAAAGTATTTACATCTGTAGCCTTTTACGAACGTTATCAGAAAAACAAGGGAGATAACTAGCCTTTTCTGTTCGGCAACACACAACTTAACATTGGGCTTTTCTCGGAAACTATAAAAGTGACCGGGCTCAAATTTTATGTGAACGTGACTCATTGTGTTGTGAATAGCAATTTCTTCCTGTCCATCTGATGCCTCATATAATATTCAGAACTGCGAAAGTGACTCGATCGAGCGTTTGCTCTTCTTGTTAAGACCTGATCTCATCGGAATTTTTTTTTGTGGTATTAAATTGAGGTTTCCACCGTATTTCTGTCTCCTACTATGAACATCATCACAACTATTTTCAGGCGACTCAAGAGCTCTGCTAGTGAAGACAGCGCAAGACGGAGTGCTGACGGTGATGCAGTTATCCAATGATCACACCATCGACGATACGGTGGAGCAGGAGCGTCTTGCTTCCCTTGGTCTGGACGTTGAGAAACTCAAGACGCTCAAAACCATCGGCAATTCTAACTGCACGAGATGCATTGGGGACTACCATGTCAAGGGAGGCTACCGGGATATTGATTATCTGAGGTAAAGTGAACCTGTGTTGTTTATTTTTCTGCTGTTGCAACTTGCATTTTGTTTTGTTGTTGACACTTTTCAGTTACAGAATTATTCATGTTCACAAGATGTGCGGGAGAGCTATTTGTATTTTTTGTTTGTGTATTCACAGATTAGAATAGAAGTGATTTTTGTTTGCTTGTTAGTCTGTGAAACAGGAGTTCGACGTGAAACAGTTTGTTTGTTTGTTCGTTCATGGGCTGAAACTCCCACGGCTTTTATGTGTATGACTGTTTTTACCCCGCCATTTAGGCAGCCATACGCCGCTTTCGGAGGAAGCATGCTGGGTATTTTCGTGTTTCTATAACCCACCGAACTCTGACATGGATTACAGGATCTTTTTCGTGCGCACTTGGTCTTGTGCTTGCGTGTACACACGGGGGTGTTCGGACACCGAGGAGAGTCTGCACACAAAGTTGACTCTGAGAAATAAATCTCTCGCCGAACGTGGGGACGAACTCACGCTGACAGCGGCCAACTGGATACAAATCCAGCGCGCTACCGACTGAGCTACATCCCCGCCCCTGACGTGAAACAGTTAAATGATAGAAAGCTGATTACTCTTAAGACCTCCAAAAATCTGAGAAAATCAGATTTAATCAAGGAAGCTACCAGGAAATTGTAATTCAATCAAGTTGGCGTTTTAATGAAACCGATCCTGTGATTGGTCAGAATGCCCCAACTCATTAAAATTTACCGGTCATTAATTGTCGATAACCACTCGCTAAAAAAGCCATTAACCACCTGCTCGCGAGGCGCATTGATACAACCTCAACTAGTCTCGGTTAGCTTTGAGGGTCATTTTCCAAGTAGGAAATATGAAGGCCAACGAAATACCGAGACCATAAGGTATGCGAAGTGATGACGTCGAATACGTGACGTAAGTTGATGCATGAATTCTTCCGGACTACGTCAGTCAATCCCAAAGATCGCTTTTGTGATGAAAAGAATTTGTTTTAGAGTTTGCTGTCCAGAAACCCGTCAAAAAAGAAGGGAAAATGCATGTGAAAGAAAACAAAACAGAAGCAGAGTGATAAGTTGGAATACAGAGACATATTTCTCAGATCTTGAATTCTCTTGTGTTTTGTTTCAGTGGTGCATCCAAAGAACCAGTCATAGCTGACCCCTTTTGTTTCTCAGATCTTGAATTCTCTGTGTTTTGTTTTAGTGGTACAGTGCATCCAAAGAACCAGTTATTACTTACTTCCCCTTGTTTCTCAGATCTTGAATTCTCTTGTGTTTTGTTTCAGTGGTGCATCCAAAGAACCAGTTATTACTGACTTCCCCTTGTTTCTCAGATCTTGAATTCTCTGTGTTTTGTTTCAGTTGTGCATCCAAAGAACCAGTTATAACTGAATACGTCCCTTTGTTACTCATAATTATCTTGAATTCTCTCTGTTTGGTTTCAGTGGTGCATTCAAAGAACCAGTTATAACTGAATACGTTCCTTTGTTTCTCATAATTATTTTGAATTCTCTGTGTTTTGTTTCAGTGGTGCATCCAAAGAACCAATTATAACGGAATACGTCCCTTTGTTACTCAGATCTTGAATTCTCTGTGTTTTGTTTGAGTGGTGCATCCAAAGAACCAGTTATAACTGAATACGTTCCTTTGTTTCTCATAATTATCTTGAATTCTCTGTGTTTTGTTTCAGTGGTGCATCCAAAGAACCAGTTATAACTGAATACGTTCCTTTGTTTCTCATAATTATCTTGAATTCTCTCTGTTTTGTTTCAGTGTTGCATCCAAAGAACCAGTTATTACTTACTTCCCCTTGTTTCTCAGATCTTGAATTCTCTGTGTTTTGTTTCAGTGGTGCATCCAAAGAACCAGTCATAGCTGACCCCTTTTGTTTTGATATTACTTAACGGACATCAACAATACAGTTGTCTGTGGACTTCTCCACACACATTAACATTACAGTAATAAAATGAAAATAAAAACCCTAAAACTAACATCGGTAACAAATCGACACACAATTCAATCAATTACAACATGTTATTTAACGAAAACACATAAGCCCCCCTTTTTCAATGAAGTGAAAGAATACACATACGTCCAACGACGGAAACGTACGATGGAAATATGATCAGGTGATAATAAGCAAACATCATGCATTTGATAAGGCATAGTAGAAGTCTTTATCGACATAGGACGAAATCCAGCAAATTGCCATGGGGGTGGATAGGGGTTGGTTGGTGGGGCAAATAATGTTCAATTTCCGACGCGCGCACTTCAATGCTGCTGCCGCTGCTTTGCCGCTAATGCAAGAGCGCGCGTGTATCCTCTGGCACTCCCTTGCCAGAAAGTTTGGCGCCAAAAACCTCCACTACAACACCCTCCCCCCTCCCTCCTTACTTCTAGGCCCCGCCCACATCCGCTATCTCCATTCCTTCCCCCTTCCTCACCATCCTTGTCCAGTCCTAAATACCATCGCCTCACCTTCAGTTTAAAAACAATTTATCGTTCCTCTAAACTGACACTTAAACTTCCGCTCCTTGACGCACCCCCCCCCCCCCCCCCCCCTCACCTCCCCTCATCTTCCCCCCTCCGCCCTTGTGGGCCACACACAGACTCTCACCCCAGAGATGTACTCAGTGACTCTCCCTCCATTCTCTCGCAGACATTCCAAAGATAACGACTGTTCACGAGTCTCGTACATTGGGCAAAACCAGGGGGGCCATTTACTTTCCTCTTTTTCATACAGGTCAACAGACACATACATACATTTGATATCACTTAACGGACATCAACAATACAGTTGTCTGTGGACTTCTCCCAACCAAGGAAGCCCTTCCTTTGCCCAATAGACGAGAATCGGTAATCAGTGTTTAGGTAATTTATCGGAGAAAAGAGATCTGTACTTGTCTATAATATTATTTGGTATTTGGTCTAAGTACGATAAGTAACAGGTGCTTGCCCAGTCTCCCATGAGTTTAACAATTTTCCCCGGGACTCCGCAAGACATAGTCCACGTTGCGCCGCCCCTTCTAAAACTGTGACCACTAAAATTCCCCGCAGCAGCTGCAGTAACAAGACGCAAGCGTTTATTAAATTTGGAACCTTTGAGTGGAAAGGCTTGGGACTTCGAGGGTGCCGCGCCCAAGATCCGAAACATTGCAGTTACCGCAGTAACGGGGCACAGAGGATGATCCAATAACACAGGTAATCTGATAGCTAGTGTTTTTTCTTTGCGTTGGATCGTTTTACTCCACGTCACCACAATTGTAACACAGTCATGTTCGGTCATAAGGAAGCTGTCTCTAGTCAGCTGTTTTGTCGGGTCAAAAGTGCCATCGTCTTGAAAGAGGTTTGACTTCCTCAACAGTCCAAAGAAAAGAACCAAACAAGCCGCCCAAAACACACAGTCTTCAGCATACAAAAAGTTTAGTTCTTTGCGAATTGATAGTGGCACTTCAGGAGTAATCGGCGTCTTTCTCGTAGGAGGACACCCCATGCCTTTGTCAATTCCCTTCAGGGTGGTTTTGACATACCAAGAGTCTCTATATGGGTGCTGTTCGCCACATTCCAAATGAAGAATGCGAATTATGTTGAGGTACTGTTTCACCGACGCTGGTTTGATGCGCCTCGCAAGGAACGCAGCATACTGTGCCACAGTTTGCTCTGACGCTGGCACCGGAAGAATGTTCATAGAGTCACAGAACTGTAGGTAGGAATTTAAGTGAGTCTGGTAAGTCTTTTTGGTACTGTCCGCAAAGTTCAGGGCGCGATAACCTGCCACCTCTCTCTTCAGTTCCGCACCCAGACTAGCCGTAGCCGCACCTGCAACCAAGAAAGGCAAGCGTCGCACTTGACATATGATCTTCCCAAAAGATTGCGGGTCTGCGTCCGTGGTGGTACCATGATAACAAGTCCACTAATTGGTCCAACTTCCCTTCGTGGAGGCGTGAGATACTGTCAGCCATAATATTAACCGATCCTGCCACATGCACCGCAGAAATATTACAATTTGTCTTAGCACATTCCCACGCCATTTTTCGTAACAGACAATTAACGTAAGTGTTCGTCGATCGTCCTTTGTTTATGACACCTTTAGCAACAGTACTATCAGTGTGGAAAACCACGCTTTTTCCTGCCCACAAGTGCGACCAGCGTTCAACTGCTTTCACGACTGCAATGATTTCCTTGAAATTTATGTGCAGGTTTTTTGCTGCGGGAATGTCCTTTTCAAAACAAGTATAAACCCAGTCACTTTGGTAAAAGGCTCCTGCTGCTGTATTGCACGCATCGACATACACATGCTGCGTAGCATGTTGATGAAAATACACGGTACCATTGAACACTGTAAGAAAAGCCAACCACCATTGCAAGTCTTCATGAAAGGCTTTTGTAAGTCTAGTTTTGTGCTTTTGCTGCTGCAAAGGTTTTTGTGCGTCAAGTATGCGACGGAGAAAAAATCTGCCTCCCCGAACCACACATGACGCCCAGTTGAGAGAGCCTGCGAGGCTCTGTAGCTGCTGCTTGCTTGCGCGTTGTTTCCGCTGAAACTGCTGTAGCTTCTGTCGTAGCTGTTGTATCTTGTCGTTGCCCAACGACAGTGTGCAGGCCTGGGTGTCAATGTCCACCCCCAGGAAGGTGATGCGCTGGGTAGGCCCCACCACTTTCTTCCAACTGATGTTAAATCCTAATTCTCTGAGTAATCTAATCAAAGTAAAAAGCATTTTTTCACACTCTTCTTTTGTTTCTGTTGCTAACAAAAAATCATCAATATAGGCCACTACTCCACTCATTCCTCGTCTAATCATACACCGTCTCACAGCCTGTGAAATCCTATGGAAATGAGCGGGACCTACGTTACTGCCAAACGGCAGTCTGCTGTCAAAAAGATAAGTAGGTGTTTTGTCATCACCAAAAACCCATTTGAGTCCAGTTACCTGATAGTTCTCTGGGTGGATACACACAGATCTGTATGCTGCTTGAAGGTCAACTTTAGCGCACCAATATCCGCTCTTTGCTAATTTACAGGCATCTCTTAATGTTTGAAATTTAACACTTTCCGGTATTGAGTAATCGTTCATTGCTTGTCCATAAGGTCTGCTGCCATCGTGAATGAGTCTGATTTCTTTATCGTTTTTTGGTATAGCTGCCAAGGCACTAACTATGGTAGGCTTCTTTGAAGCAATAACGTAGTTTCCTTTATTTATCTGATCTATGAGTTCCTGCTCTACTGCTACTTTATGCTGTATCGCTGATTTGTGGTTCTTATGTTCTACTGGTGTTACTACACTGCCTCTTGCAATAATGCGAAAACCGTGTTCTATGCCATCCAACAAAAAGGTCTTATCGCTATCATCTACCAGCTCATTTTGCCAAATATGAAGTTTTGCGCTAATGGAAGAACTACCACAGAGAAAGTTACAATTGTCAGGGTTCTGTGCTGCATAAGGACTAGAGTGGTTGGGGCCTACCTTGGCCGTAGAGACAATTTGCTGTGCTGGATCCTATATCAGGGGGTGGCTGCCAGGGTTCGCTGAGTGCTGGGTTGTGGGATGGTCCTCGCCGCAGCTGCTGCACGCGTGCTCGTAGATACAACGTGGACCATAGGCGCATGACCCCTTGTTGTACTGCAGGCACACCTCTTTGCCCCCGGATCCTGTCGGTCGCTGTCGGTGCGCGCCACTGGCTCCGCCGTTGCCGCCAGACTTCTTGATGGTTGGCGTAGCCCGCTCCCGAAGCACAACTGTCGCCAGGTGTGGTGCTTCGGTCCCCCAGGACAATTTGTCGGCCGCCTGACGCTGTCGATATTCGTTGTCGAAGATGAGCACAGACTGCCAGGTGAAACGGCAGCCTAACTCCCCCACCATCTCTGTGTAGCGTAGATAGGCCGCTACAACAAAGTCTTTATCCCGGGACAGGAGTGTGGCCATGATTCTGGCATTTGCCACAATCCAGGCGGAGGGTGACACCCGATCTAACTTCGGCTTTGTATTGGGTAATTTGATTGTCACCCCTCCGCCAAGAGACACCTCCTCCTCCACAGCCTACGAGGATGAAACAAAATCGATGATTTTTAATCCCTCACCTTTAGGTCTTGCCGGCGTCACTGGCGAACCGTCCATGTTGAGTCGCCCCAACAATTCCGCCAAACCACTGGCACCTCTGGCGGTGTCGTTGCTCATGGGGCCTCCCCCATCTTTTGCTTGCAGGGTTTTAATCCCTGCCCGAAGCAGGGCAAGATGCCCCCTTTTCATGTTGGCACTCAGGGAGTCCAAATCCTCCGGCTCGACACATTTGAGGGCCGCCAACGAATCGAACCCCTCTTTGACGAGGACGCTGGTCACCGCTGAAGGAAGGTTTGACTCCTTACACCATTGTTCTATTTCGGACATGATCACCAAATAATGTTCAATTTCCGACGCGCGCACTTCAATGCTGCTGCCGCTGCTGCCGCTGCTTTGCCGCTAATGCAAGAGCGCGCGTGTATCCTCTGGCACTCCCTTGCCAGAAAGTTTGGCGCCAAAACCTCCACTACAACACCCTCCCCCCTCCCTCCTTACTTCTAGGCCCCGCCCACATCCGCTATCTCCATTCCTTCCCCCTTTCTCACCATCCTTGTCCAGTCCTAAATACCATCGCCTCACCTTCAGTTTAAAAACAATTTATCGTTCCTCTAAACTGACACTTATAACTGAATACGTCCCTTTGTTACTCATAATTATCTTGAATTCTCTCTGTTTGGTTTCAGTGGTGCATTCAAAGAACCAGTTATTACTTACTTCCCCTTGTTTCTCAGATCTTGAATTCTCTGTGTTTTGTTTCAGTGGTGCATCCAAAGAACCAGTTATAACTGAATACGTTCCTTTGTTTCTCATAATTATCTTGAATTCTCTGTGTTTTGTTTCAGTGGTGCATCCAAAGAACCAGTTATAACTGAATACGTTCCTTTGTTTCTCATAATTATCTTGAATTCTCTGTGATTTGTTTCAGTGGTGCATACAAAGAACCAGTTATAGCTGACCCCTTCGTTGAAGGTGGTTTTCCAGTCGACGACAGCTGTGCCTTCCTCATCATAATGTCCGACGGCCTTTATCACTCGCTGACTGAGGCTACTCACACGGATAGGGTGAACGCAGACATCGCCATGATGGTCGCAACAGAATTTTCTATGCAGACTACACTGAATGGTAATTTTGTGTATGTTTGGGTGTTAGTGTGTATGCATGTGTGTGTGTGTGCATGCGTATGTGTTTGCGTGTGTGTGCTTGCATGTGTGTGTGTGCTTGCATGTGTGTGGGTGTGTGCCTATGTATGTTATGTGGTATGGGCTTGTGGAATCATGTTTTTAGGAAACATCTTTGCTGGCTGATTTAGTTGTTATTTGTTTAAAGAAAATAGAACACTCAGACATGGGATTCTTCCGTAAAATTACGGAATTCCGTAAATTTTTAGGCTCCAGGGATCATTCTTGAGATTCGTGCAAATCCGCTGAGAAAATTTTGGGGTATATGTAGGTATAGACCCAAGTTTTTCGGCCGGTCCGCTGATCGCGACGCTCCATTCCATACTATTCTTGAACGGTTGGTTCCTAAAACGGTCAGACTGTTGCTGGTCGATCTGTATGGGAACGCGCTCTGTGTCTTTGTCTCCTACAGTCACCGTTTCAACGTAGCTATCGGGGATTCAGTATAAGCATACCGTATGAGAATGATTCGGCGCCATTTTTACATCGCTTCGAGCCACTTGCCAAAATGATGAGGAAGCTAAAGCGAGACGAAACCGTTCTATCCCGGGAAATTGACCAGCAGAAGTACAAGAAAAATCTCTGGAGATTCGACTGGCTCGATGAAGTTGTATCATTGAGCTGGAAATACGAGAAAGGCCAGAAGACACAAGACGTGAAACTGAAAGTTGGCGATGCTTTTGCTAAAATCAACTTGCCGGGAAAAGCTCAGTGCACTTTGTGCAACGATGTTAATGTTATCAACTACGGTTCCAATGGAAAGACTGCCCTCAAAAGCCACTTGAAAAGCAACAAGCACCTGACTATCCTGAAAACCCAGTCGTGTAATCAGTCACTGGGGTCGTTTGGCACCGACAAGGTAAGAACATTGAAACCACACCGTCACACGCCACCACCCCCCCCCCCCCATCCCCGCCTCTCTCTCTCTCTCTCTCTCTCTCTCTCTCTCTCTCTCTCTCTCTCTCTCTCTCTCTCTCCTCCTTATTTTGAGTCTTAGCGTAAAACTATTAATTTGAGAAACATGGGAAGGAAGAGAAAGGGAGGAGGGGGGGGGGCTATGATTAAGCTGAAATATGCATTTCAGGGCCATTTTTGTGTGTCTAAAACACTAAAAACCTTCAGCTTCTGGGGGCGAAGCCCCCAGACACCCCGACCAGGGGCGTTGCCCCTGGACCCTACTGGGGGCCTTCTGCGGCCCCCAGACCCCCACCTTTTTTTTTCCCTTAATTATCACTTTTTCTGAATCCCATGTCTGAACACTGGAACCTCCCTTTTAAGACCAACAAAAATGTGAGAGAGAAAAAAAGGTCTTACAAAAGGTGGGAGTCCTAAAATGGAGGTAGATTTACAGGGGTTATGAATAAAAAATGTGAAAAAGCAAGGTCTTAAACTCTTGAAGTCTTAAATTGGGTGGTCTGAAAAGGAGTTCTACTGTATCACTATATTAGTGTTGTTAGCTTTTGGGATGGATTACAGGTCCTGTTGTGTGACTGTGTTTCTTGTTGTTGTATTACTTGTATTGTTGTGTGACACAGGCGTGGCCCAGGCAGTGGTGGACAAGGTGGTGAGGATCCACCACGACACCTACATGACGGGCAACCCCCAGCAGAAACACCTGTGTCAGAAGCGCGACGACATCACCCTCCTCGTGCGGCAGTTCAAGTACCCCCTCTCAACCCACAGCCCCACGGGCCTGCTGAACTACCACGGCTCCCCCACCCCCCTCTACCAACCCCAGCCTCGCCCCCCAGCGCTCCACATCCCTTCCCACAATGCCTCCTTCAGCTCCAGCAGCGGAGAAGGGACGACGGACTCTCCCAAGACTCCTACCAACCAGTACCTGACGGGTCCGGGTAGTACCAACAACAGCCAGTACCTTCACACAGAGTCGACTATGAGCGGCGGTAGAACGCAGACGTCCAGTAGCACGGAAGACTCGACTCAAAGCAGCGGCGAAGTTCGGATGTTTGCCTCGCGTCGGCAGCGAGAGTCACAGATGCAGCTTGATGAGGAGGGAAAGATCAAGCCGTACGTTGACTTTTCCGAGTTCTACAGCGCCTTCGACCAGATGTCGGAAGATCAGCAGGCTACCCTGCTGAGCGACTTGCGACCGCGCTCCATGTACGATCCCATACAGGAGGAGGGAGAGTCGCTTAGCATGCCGGAGATGTAGGCTGTGATTGTTATAAGTGTAGAACGCATTTTAACCCGCAACAAAGTTGGGCTTTGGTAAGGGGTTGGAGTGAAGGGTTTAGTATTGGGGGAAGTACAGTGGAACCCCTCTTTTAAGACATCAAAAATCTAAGAAAATCAGAGGGGAGGCGAGAGTCTTTAAAAACAGGTAAATTGACTGAGCTTACTTAGGCCATTATGAACCCCCGGGGGAGCATAGGCCATCGACGACAATTCTCCATCCGACACGGTCCTGGGCTGCCCTTTCGATCTGGCTCCAGGTCTTCCCCTGCCTGTTGATCTCTGCTTCAGTGTCTCATCTCCAGCTGTTGCGCGGCCGGCCTACTGAGCTTTGAGGCAAACGCCTATGATCCGTTTCATTGGAAGGAGCTTTCATGATGGGGATTGGGGAGAGATTTTTTTTTCTGTGGTGGGGGATTTCTCTAAGCATGCATAATGAGGGCTTTTTGCTAAACACTAACAATCAAAATATGTATTATTGCCTATGGGCTTGCATTTCTGAGAGGGAAAATGTAAGAAGGGATCCTTTAGCATTTAGATGCAAAATATTTGGTTCCCGAAATCAACAAGAATACATGGTCTTGTCTGTGTCTGAGAGAGTGTGTGTGAGTGTGTGTGTGTGTGTGTGTGTATGTGTGTTTGTGTGTGTGTGTGTGCATGTGTGTGTGTGTGTGTGTGTGTGTGTGAGAGAGATAAATGCTTTGATTTCTGCAGCATGTACAGGTCTGAAACTGCTTAAAGGGGCACACTCCTTGTGTAAACAGTTTCACTCACCATCTTACATCTGTCCAGGCTTTTACATGGAATAAGATCATCGCTCCACTTAGGTATGCACCAACATTCAACACCCCAACTGCTTGCTGTGGTGAGTTGGAAGTTTTTGATGAATTAATTTCTGAAAAGCCTCTGAGGGCTTTTACAAAATTAAATCATTAAAAATAGGCACAGAGAGCACCCAGACTGGTCATTTTTGGTATGTGACCAAGTGGCAGGGTGGTCGTATTCTATGTAAAAGCCTGGCCAGATCTGAGATGGCAAGTTGAAGTTCCACCCAAGAAGGAGTGTGCTTTGAATTCTGTAATGCTTGGTTACTGTGTCAAAACGGTCATGATGAGCTGCATTTATCACTATTTTCTTACGTTTATGAGACTGTGCAATTCATATTTATTTGACATGTAATTAATAAACTGATCTAATCGTCTCCTCATTGGTTTTACATTTATTTCTGTGCATATGAGCCTGAGGGTGTTTGCCTCATATTACTCTGTCTTTCTCAGTTTTCTCTGTCTCTCTCTCTCTCACTCTCTCCGCTGTGTGGCTTTATTGCTTTGTGATTTGTCCCTTCAGTGGCAGGGCTAATTGTAAAGTGTGGTTTTTGCAACTCAAACCTTATCAATTAGTGTGTGCGCATGTGTGTGTGTGATGGTTACTTTTTTTCTTTAAAAAAAAATTACTTAAATTATTACACAGGCATGGGAATTGCCTGAAAGAAAAAATCTCGGAAAACAAGGGGGGTCCCCCAGAATTTTTCTAAAATCTAGTTTAAAATCTGTGCAATCTGGCGAAATTCTGGGAGTATGTTTCATGAACTTTACACAGCAAAATAAATTACCAAATTTAATTGATGTTTTGTATTGCCAGTAACCAACGATCATTTTATTACTTAAACTGAATAGATAATTTGAACACACTTACTCTTTGTTTGCAAAAGTAACTCACGCGGGCCGAATCTCACTAAAAGAGGGGCCGGTTTTATGGAGGACATTGGTCATACTAGGCAGATTGTCTTTTTTGATTTTTGTTCCACGTTTTTTTTTCTCTTGATTTTTTTTTTCCTCGGAAGAGGACTTTTTTTCTTCCGGAAATGTGTAGCTTTTCTTGGAAATCCTCGGATCCGAGGAGAATTCCCATGCCTAATTACAGTCGAACCAGCCGAGACGACAACCTCTCAATTAGCACCTGCCCACAACGACCACCCAAAGGATTCCCAATAAGATTTCTTTTGTTCTCTTTAAAACTCGATGTTATTGTGAACACCTGTCTAAACAGTGGAGCCCCCCTTTTGTTTTACAACCTCCAAAAATCTAAGAAAATCAGGTCTTGAAAAGGAGAAATAGACCCCTAGCTATCGGTATATTCCAAGCTCTTGTAATATTTAAGCTCTCGCAAAATTCAGAGCACAGCAAAGTATGTGGTACAGCGATCTCGCGTGAGCTGCAAATGCAGGCGTTTGAAGTTCTCCCGACATTTAAAACATAACAAAGAGCGTGTTTCGCGGATATCTCGCAAGAGCTGCTCAGATACCGAAAAGTCTTTAAAATGGGGTTCCACTGTCAGTCCCTTGGGTAGTCGTTATTGACAGGTTCGATTTGACTCACTTCTTTTTCTCCCCTTCTATGGGACAATGCAATCATCTGCATTAGTTAAATGTTATGAAATTCTTATACAGGGAAAACTTCTCTCTTTTCACACACACACACCTACACACACACACACTACATACAGTACTAGAATCAGTGAAATGTGGCATACTTTTTCCCAAAGTTATCACCATCAACAAAATTATACTCCTTATCATCTATCTTTAGCCTTGCTAAAATTTATGAAAGTGTCTTCGGGACTTTCAATCAGATAAGCAGGTGTCGTTTGTCTCGAATGTCAGAATGACTTTTTGTCAAGTGCCTGTGCCAAGTGCGTGTGTACCGCAAACCAATAAATCCCTTCCGTAATCCCCAATAACCAAGCAAGAGATGTCCGGCACTATCATGCCACTTCGAAATTGACTCCGTCATTGCTGAACTTTACAGCGAGCGTGTTCCAGACTGATTAGTTCGCCGTATGATGCGGCTTCGATGGGAATAATGGCTCTGCTCATTATGTGACGTCACAATCAAACAGGAAGCCCAGTGGCGAAATCCACAGCTGAGGGATTCTTTTGTGTCCAGTCGCCACCGTCAGCCCCGAAAACGGCCCCGTTCTCACCACCCCTGACTGGACAGCAAACATGGGGGCTCTCTCAAGCCTGCAGTAATGCATGCTGCTGTCTCAGGATCGACTTTTAGCTCTCAGAAGGGGTGAGATTCTTGACTTTTCATGGCCTTGATTTTTTTTTTAGTTTCCGTCCGTGTGTTTTGTTTCACGGTGCTCAGGTGGTTGCTTGCCGAAGATTCTTACCCGGCACTTGTCTTGCGCTGAAGTATCGGTGTGAGACAAAGAATGAAACTTGCAAGCCAGACAAAAGTCGTTAGGGAGGAATGGGAGCGTACCTGAAAGTCTGAAGCGATTGAATGACGTGACTGTTTTGAGGCAAACATTACATGGCACTGGCTTTGTATTCGCTGCGTGACACACATCATGATCTACAGTTTGTACTGTACATGAGCCACTGCAAAAGAGGAAAAAAAACCATGTGTGTGTGGGTGTATGTTTATGTGTGTGTTCGTGTCTGTGTGTTTGTTTGTGTCTGTGTGTGCTTTGCAGACCTTAATGATTACACCCCAGCCAGCACACCGATATCTATGGAGGTCTCCCTATTGACGTCATCACTTCGTGCGCACCGGGGCTTGGAGGGCAAGAAGCCACCGCGCCGCTTAGCGAAAACATGGAAGCGTGGTGCCGATCGCGAAGTTTCGCTGCGGCGATTCCGTATTTGCGTCGACGATTTGCTTAAATTTCATTCAAGATGGTGAATACTTGTTGCATAATCGGTTGCACAAGCCGAAGCAACAAGGAAAATGCTCTTGCATTTTTCAGAATTCCGAAAGTCGACGCTGGAGGAAGACACCGAGATTTACTCAACAGCAGTATTAATTTTGCTAATGATTGAAACACCGATTCACTCGCTTTTTGACTGAAATGTGCAGTTTGAAACAAGATTCAACACTGCTTATGTTAATGCCATAGCTTTTTGACTCAAGTGTGTGCCTTAATCAATGCTGGTTAGCATGTCTGTATAGTTTATTGACAAGTGTGTGATTTAAAACAGAAACAAAACTGTTTATGTGGATTCCAAACCTGAAACACAGTATTGATTTGACTTGTGTACAGTATCTGTATGACTTGTGCTGGCTGGCATGAGTGTAGTTCCTTTTTTTGCTTCCTGGCTCAAGTGTGTATAATTCAAAGCATTTTCAAGACTCAACACTATTCCTTATTTGATTTTGAGATCTGATGCGAAGTGTGTGTGTGTGTACAGTTCTTTTCTTTTTTTCCACTTTTTTGTCAGTTTTTATATGTAAACAGTTACCGTTCATTGATTGGAAACACTAATTCACTCATTGTCAGACATGTGATTTTTGACTGAAGTGTGCAATTTGAAACAGATTCAACACTGCATATGTTGATTTGATGCCATAGCTTTTTGACTGAAGTGTGCAATTTGAAACAGATTCAACACTGCTTATGTTGATGCCATAGCTTTTTGACTCCAAGTGTGTGCCTTAATCAGTGCTGGTTAGCATGTCTGTACAGTTTATGCTTTTTTTTTATTGAAGCATGTGATTTTAGTAAGAACTAATAAATACATTGTTGTTGCAGTAACGTTTTTGTTCTTAAGACTTTTTTTTTTAAGCTTGCGTGTGTCTTATCTGAGACATTTCTTAATTGTGAAGAATCTGGTGAGTGATTGTCAGAATGAGTGTGTAGCTGTGTAATGGCTCCTTTGTTTAGTCAACAAAGTTAATATGTTGAGCCCAGCTGTCCTAAACGGAAAAATATGTGTCTGGTTTGTCTCAAAACAGTAACGTTTCACAAAATTTAACAAAACTGTTGAAAACACACCTACTGGAGCTAACAAAGGCAGAGATTAGGTACAAATCAAAAGTAATGTGTAACTGTTAAATATCACACTCACACCAGCTTCACATTCACAGAGTGACAGATTGGTAAAAATTAAAATACATATAATGTGTTCAACGCTTTATTTAACTGAACTGTCATTGTCAACATATATATAAAAATTAAAAACAAAAAACACGTAACACTGAATTCAGGGAAATTTTTAGTTACTGTCTTCAGCAGCACTAAAAGAAATAGAAAAAATAAAAAAGAAGAACAAAAAACACACACACACATTACACATTTACAGGTTCACAATAAATGTTCTAAGGTAATATCAAAGTAAGCACTAAAGCAGACACCAGACTTGATCCCAAAAAGGAAAAAAGAATCGCTTCTCCAAACATAAACATACAAAGTTAGAAATACCATTTCTCGAATAACAATGAAATGAAAACTCACACACACTGAAGCAGAAATAATAGGTAATCTAAAACTAAAGAGCTTCACACATAAACATACAAAGTTAGAAATAGAACTACAAGTTCTTGAATAATAACAAAATGAAAACTCATGCACACACACTGAAGCAGAAATTATATGTAGTCTGAAACTAAAGAGCTTCGGTCAATTTCTCCAAGTATCGCACTTTAGCAACGTCACTCAATGATGTAATGTACTTCTCTTTTGGCTGGTCGACCGTTTTTGTTCCTGATTTTGACATTATTCAATTAAAACACTCCCGAATCATCGAGCGGCGCACTGACGCTACTAGCCGTTCCGCTTCTTGCCCTCCAACCCATTTCTGCGTATCACGTGACACCGCTCCGAAGTACGCAAAAGGGAGACCTCCATTGGACCAATATCGGATAAGCGGATCCCAATATCGGGTCGATATCAGATTGCAAATCGGGACGATATCGGATTCCGACATTGGGCCAATATTGGTCCGATATCGGTACGATATAGAGAATCGATATCGGCTTAATATCGGATCCCGATATTGGACCAATATCAAATTGCAAATCGGGTCGATATCGGATTCCAACATTGGGCCAATATCGGTCCGATATAGACAGGGGTCGACACTAACTTATTTGGCCTGGGGCCACACTGGCCCCAGAGATGGAAATTGCTGGGGCGGAAAACAAAAATCTGGGGCCCACTCTCAGTATTCACGTGCGGCAATGCATTCAGTTGTCTGTTTTTCTTCATCGTACTCCGTCGCGATATAACCTTCGTGGTTGAAAACGACGTTAAACACCAAATAAAGTAAGAATTCATCATACTGAAGCCAGGGAAATTTTTTCAACCATTTGACATTGAAATTACGACAGCGCTTCGCGCTTTTGGCTGCATCGGTCTCCTTTTTTCGTTTCTCTCCACCCTGTTCTTCATCTTCATTTCCATGTCTTTTTACAACAGGGATGTGTCGCCACATTTTGCGTTTGGCATTTGAAGGCGATACTTATCTCTCACGCTAAAGAGTGCAATCTTGGAGTTATTTCCCTTGCGGCATTGTCCTTCGACGATTTCAAATTTTTTTTTCTTGACTGCGGCATTGATCGTAACACAAATTTCAGTGACGACTTTGACTGGCGATTTTTAGTGATTGGCTCTGGCATTGTTGGAATTTATCCCGGGGCGGAGTGGGCCCCAAGCTTCGGCAATGTTTGGGGCGGAACACAAAACTCTGGGGCGTTCCGCCCCCCGCCCCCGCTAGTGTCGAACCCTGATAGAGAATTGATATCGGCCTAACATCAGGAACTGATATTGAACCGATAAAGGTGGTGCCCTTCCGTGGTGCCCTGGTGGTGCCCTTTGCGTTAATTCCTTTAAGTTTCAGCTTTGCAACCATACTTCCCCCGGAACCTGAAAACTGGTTTCCCGGAAGCTGCCCGCAGAGTCGATGAAGCAACACCAGCGAATAGTTGGCATTATGACCGTATCTGTTCATCTTCGAACCTCTGACTTTACTTCTTGACTAATGAAAACATGCTTCATGCTTGGCAATTGCTTTCGCATTTGTTCGTCTTTGACCTGCACTAAAACTTGCTGTAATCCGTAAATATTGGATTTCTGGCCCAAGAACAGAAGGAAATTTAAAAGGAGACAGAAATGAGAAGATGAAATAGTTGATAAACATCGTCACACAAGTACAAATGAAAGTGAGTCAAAGGCAGAATGAGAATAATTTAATAACCAACTGTATCATTGAAAACACATGTTACCAATGCAACATAAACAAATTACAACTATCAATTAAAATTCAACAGTTAATACAATTAATAACTGACCTTGTGATGAGATAACTCATCCACTGAAATGTCATCCACTCTGCTGCCAAAGGACGGGCTTGATTCTTGAACCCACGACCCACAGCACTGCAGAGCAGACCACTAACCAATGGGTCCCCACCGAAAAATTATGGAGTGTCACGATTCATGTGACCCATCAAAGTCAAAGTATTTAATTCCATAAGGCAATAGCCCCCTTGGAATAGGGAAATAACAATAACTTCACAAATGCATGAATCAAATGAACACAAAGGAGACAGGAAAATCGTCCCAAATGGATAACCAGTTACGAAATCGATTATAACTAAATAAGTCTTGATTTGCAACAAACAACGGACTGGTCACGCAACGGTTCTGTCCAGTCAGGATAATCAAAACAAATGATCGTTACGCTCCGGACAATTCTTCACAAGGGTGGGGAACGGGAAATGTTCCGACCATCTCTTTTATCCTTACGGTGCTTTCCTCGCTCATCCTCTGAAACATATCAGCTAGGCTTGACCCTTGATGTTCTTTGTCTCCGTCATCTCTGGCATCGTCTGTCACCTTCCGCCTATCGGCGTCACTCGCAACAACATCACTCCGCACCACACAGACTGAATCTGACACTGTCAGCTGCGATTGAAAGTCGGAGATACACAACATAGCACCACCGACGCACTTTCTCATGGCCGCCTTAGTCGGACTTCAAAAACGCAGTATCGCCATTGTTCAGTCGCCACAACAGTCGGTATTGAACGATGTCAGCCCATTCTCCGACATAATTTAATTTTGATCATAATTTTTATATTTTTAATTTTCAGAGCTTGTTTTTAATCCAAATATAACATATTTATATGTTTTTGGAATCAGGAAATGATGAAGAATAAGATGAACGTAAATCTGGATCGTTTTATAAAAAATTGTTGTTTTTTTTACAATTTTCAGATTTTTAATGACCAAAGTCATTAATTAATTTTTAAGCCACCAAGCTGAAATGCCATACCAAAGTCCGGCCTTCGTCGAAGATTGCTTGGCCAAAATTTCAATCAATTTGATTGAAAAATGAGGGTGTGACAGTGCCGCCTCAACTTTTACAAAAAGCCGGATATGACGTTATCAAAGACATTTATCGAAAAAAAGAAAAAAACATCCGGGGATATCATACCCAGGAACTCTCATATAAAATTTCATAAAGATCGGTCCAGTAGTTTAGTCTGAATCGCTCTACACACACACACGCACAGACCGACAGACACACACACATACACCACGACCCTCGTCTCGATTCCCCCTCTACGTTAAAACATTTAGTCAAAACTTGACTAAATGTAAAAACAGCAAACACCTAAACACACACAGTGACACACACACCTAAGAAACAAACACACTTTTTAGTCTCATATATTCCAAGAGAAAAAAATACATCAAGTCTCAATCCAACTTCCATAGTTTTACGTGATGCATGATGATCGACTGTTTGGAACACTCTTGAAACCAGTCCAGTTCTGTCTTCCTCCTTCTGTCTTAGTATTGGACTGTCCAGTCAGGATCGTTTCTGATGTTGTATCACATAGTGCTCTAGCAACTGCCAGTTTTCAATCTTCTACAGTAAAACTACAGCATAGATCTGCTTGCATGGTTCCTTATTTTATTTTATGCAGCTTGTTATTGCGCGCATATTTCAACATACGGATTCAAGGCGCAGGGATTTATATATGCCGTGTGAGATGGAATTTTTTTACACAATACATCACGCATTCACATCGGCCAGCAGACCGCAGCCATTTTGGCGCATATCCTACTTTTCACGGCCTATTATTCCAAGTCACACGGGTATTTTGGTGGACATTTTTATCTATGCCTATACAATTTTGCCAGGAAAGACCCTTTTGTCAATCGGGGGATCTTTAACGTGCACACCCCAATGTAGTGTACACGAAGGGACCTCGGTTTTTCGTCTCATCCGCCTTACAGAACTGTCAATGGCTTTTGACAACTTGTACTATCGCAAGAGCCTCAATATAAGTATGTTTCTGTTCAATGTGTGTGTCTCTGTATGTAGGAAAACAAAATTCGGTTTCGGATTGAGCTGTTTTGAGTATAGCTGACGCCAATTATATATCTCGCTTCGGTCGATCATGCACTGATCATGACATTAATTCCTACTGCAGATTTACAGCTTTTTCTTATTCCAAAACTGATCTCTATAAACTATTCTGTCAAAAAGACAGTGAAACTCACATTGTAAGAGTCCCTCCCCCCCCCCCCCCCCCCCCCCAATTAAGACACCCTCCATTCTAAGACCCTGTTTTCTCAGATTTTCTGTTCATGAACTTTACCCCTATAAACTTACACCCATTTTAAGACTCAATCGATCCCTATTTTTTAAGACCCAATTTTCTCACATTTTTGAAGGTCTTAAATTTTAAAAGGAGGCGGTTCCATTGTACTCCTTTCTCCTCTCCTACACATATGGTGACACTGAGTGTGGTGTGTGCAGGCAGGACGCAGAATGCAGGCGGACTGAGGGAGAAGCCCATGGGGAAGTGCCTTTCATGCTGTGAGAAGCCGGTGCCGCCCGGTAGCTCGCACCCCACAGCCAGCCACCCTCTCCACACCTTCCCCCTTGCTCGCCCCTACACCTCCCTCTCACAAGACGCCAAGGAAACCACCAAGCTACAGCAACAGCCGCTGGTGTCTCAGTCGCCCCCGGTAACCGACAGCCTCCTCGGTTCAGGGGGCACGCCCACTGAGAAAAAAATGTTCACACCTTACTCCAAACTTCCCCCCATTAAACGACAGACGAACGGCGAGAGCAAGCGACCAACCTCCATCACGGGCAGCGTCGGCAGCACAGTGACAGGGAGGGAGGTGTCGGACAGCAAGATAGCGGCCTTGTTTGAGAATTACCGCGACGAAGACGAAGAGGACGCCATGTTGGAGGACGGAATTCTTCGTTTCTGTTCGGACCTGGGCGTGCAGCCGGATGAGTTCATCGTTCTGGTCATCGCCTGGAAGTGCCAGGCGGCCACCATGTGTCGGTTTACGCGCGAGGAGTTTTTCACAGGCTGCCACGCCATGCGCGTGGACTCGGTCAAGGGACTGCAGTCACGTTTTCAGGAGCTGAAGGCGGAGGTGTGTTCCTCACTACACTTCAAAGACCTCTACCGCTGGACTTACAAATTTGGCTTGGACGCTGAGTCTGGTCAACGCACACTGCCCTTGGAGATGGCGGTCATTTTGTGGCGCCTGGTGTTCTCTCAGAGCCCTCCTGTAATACTAGAGCACTGGCTGGAGTTCTTGGAGAAGCACCTCAATCTACGAGGCATTCCAAAAGACACCTGGGACATGTTTTTCAACTTCACGGAACAGGTGGGCGATGACCTAAGCTCCTACGATGACAACGAGGCCTGGCCCAGCCTCTTGGACGATTTCGTGGAGTACGAGAACGACCGACAGAATCAAAATGTAAAAACAGATTAGGGGAACATTAAGCACCAACTTAGGAAAGGCACTACTGATTTCTCACTCAGCTCAACTTTATCACACCACATACTCATCTCCATTTGCATCATAATTCATTTTTCATCTGCAAATCAGCAAATCCACCATCTCATTTTTCCCTTGCAGATCTGTCTGTATGCATCTGTTCTGTGTGATGGTTTGTGTCGGTATTTGTGAGTGTTTTGTGTGCTTAATCTTAATATAAGAACAAAGACATTTTATCTTGCAAGTTAACTTTAATTTAGGAGAGAAGAAAAGGAAATGTCAAAAAGACAGAAATCATCATAATTTCTTGAAAAATATGAAACAAAATTCAGCATCAGGTTCTTACCTGTTGATTGATAACAAGTTTTCTTTTCATTTTTTGCCGTTTTTAACTAGTACTGTTCGAGCTTGGAGGCAGATCCGTGACAGTATTTAGCTAGCCTGAATATTTTGTTATTTTTGGCTCCGAGGACGGCCAAAGGTTGTTACCCCAGTGGGCTGTAACTTTTAGTGGACCCAAAACCTCGCAAATTATTTTCTGTTCTTTGTTAACGTTTTAATGGATATTTGTTGTTAATGTTACTGACAGTGCAAGCTTTGCGAACATTTTGAAAAAAATTGTGAAATGCTCAGGCCAAAAAAAAAAGTTATATGTTTCTGGTAAGATGGCTAAAAAATATAGGGTAGGTAGGTAGGGATTTTTTTGTTTGTTTTGTGGTCAGGGTAGAAAATAACTATACAGTGACGCAAAGAGACTGGACTTACTATACAAAGAGAAAGACAACACATTACAAAACAAATGAGACAAAAGGGATGCGGGGTTATCCCCCTTGTGTCGTCTGCCGTCTGTTGCTTTCGTTTTGACGCTTTTTTTCTTGCTTTTTTTTTACAAATGCAATAAAAAAAAAAGTCTAGGGTCGGCGGGAAAAAACTAGGTAGGGTCGGGTGACCAGAAACATACAACTTTTTTGGGGGGGCCTTAGTCAAGTTAGTGTTGAAACAGTGCTTGTAAGTCGGCAGGGTTGGGATTACTAATGCGCCATTGGCACATTCACATTAAAGTTCTAAAGTATAGGTTAGATACTAATAATTACATATATGTGTACTTTATGTATTTTTTCTCACCTTTTAATACAAAGATGATATTTTGTGTGATAAGTTATGTTACTGTAGTTTACATACTAAAATGTTGTGCTGAGAGTGGAACAGTGGCTCTTTTGGAAATTCTCCTTAAGGCCTTGAGTTGACCTGTTTTATTTATGCAGATCATGATTGGCCTCATATAAAGTTATATCGCAGGGCTCTCCAAGCTGTGTGTCCGTGCGTCTGGTCGCACTTGAAGCCAAACAAACGTACAGAAAATTCATGGAGTGGGTCCCGTGACGCACTAGAAAAGAATGGGTCCTGGGGTGCACTACATATCATTTATTATGCGTACCATTCGTACTGTTTTCACTTTCACATAATGTTTTGCGAGATCTGTACCAACAACTTGAACAAGAATTTACGGAGTTAACCTTCACCGGATCACGCTTCGGACTACACAGTCCGGATGATGTGGGTCGTGTACGACCCATACTTTCCAAAGAAGAATTCAAAGTAAAAAGTATGGGTCGTACACGACCCACGCCATCCGAATGGAGACAAACGTTTTGCCGCCTCTTTACAAAGTATGGGTCGTACACGACCCACGCCATCCGAATAAGGAGAAACAACGTGAAATTCCTTACGTAATTCCATATGGGTCGTCCACAACCCACATCATCCGGACTGTGTAGTTCAAATTACGTCATCGTTTATTTGTTTGTTTACAAAGATAATCTTTCAAAAGTTGGGCAACGTGAAGGTCGTATGGTGGTTGGAGATTACATGAAGTCTCAATTTACAATGAAAAACTCCTAATAGTTTCAGAGATAAAGACGATTTTGTGAGGCTCTGGGTCGTCCACGCCCCACAAAGCACGGTGAAGGTTAAAATAACCCTATGGCCATTATGTTTTTGTGAAGGGCTTATAGAACTTCTAAGTCTTGAACGGAATTTGCTTCAAAGAGAGCAAAACACATAAGTACTGTAAGTTATTACATTTTATCGGAAGAAAAACACGTTGTGAGTTTACATAAACCAGTTGTCAAATAATTGTGCAATATTATGGTTATATTTTGCAGACCAAGTGTGGGTGTGGGTGTGTGTATACATGTGTGTGTATACATGTGTGTGTATACATGTGAATTTAATTTGTTTCTTCATGGTCATGTAATTGTTGTCTTGAGATGTGTGGTGTATATATATTATCAGGAATTAGGTCAAGAGTTAAAAAAATAGTTGTATGTGTGTCTTTCCAGTTGCATGATACTGTAGGAACCATTTGTGTAACTTAAGACCAGAAGAGTCCAGACGCATTGATGTGCACATAAAACAGTTTAGGCATTGGCAATGTAAGACGTTTGGGGATTTTTTTACCAGCCTAAATCAGTAAATTATGTAAATCAGAGAAAAGACAATTATTTTTTGGTTGTTAGTGTTACAGGAACTGAATTCTCACCACCTTTAGCCCCTTTCAATTTCCCTGAACAGAAAACGAGTCTCGCATTAATTATTGCCTGAACGTTAGTCATTATAAATCTTGCCTCTGTGCAGTTCCTGCTTGTGATTATTTCCTTGTGTCTTGGGTATGTTTCTGTCATGGGTGCATGTGTGCACATGTGAAGAGATATTTAACTTCAACATGCGTGCAGGAATACATGTGGGTGATCATGCTTGCTCTCGCATTATGAATTTCCGCACACAAATGTTAACACAGCATTGCAATTTCTTGTATAACTACTGATATGTCCACAGTACTTAACATCAGTCGTTGACACTTTACGTATACATTATGTGTAATTCTGTTGTAAGAAAGAAATATCGTACAGCTGATTGTTGTCAGAGAGAAAAATCATACAACTGATTGTTGTAAGAGAGAAGTATCATACAGCTGATTGTTGTAAGAGAGAAGTATCATACAGCTGATTTAGTTGTAAGAGAGAAGTATCATACAGTTGATTGTTGTAAGAAAGAATAGGACTTGAAACAGCTGCGTGTTTGAGTAACTTTTCCATCCTTCATTTTGCCACGTATCATGATCATGACATCACGGGTGCATTGAATCTTGTGATCAACAAATCGGACTATTTATTATGTCAGCTTTACTGTCCGCCTTTTTGTGGAGTTTCATTTGCATTCTGCCTGACAACTGCCTTGTCCCAGCACTAATTAATTTAAGGTCATTAACAATAACATGTGTGCTGTGTCTGATTAAGCTTCTGAATACATGTACTTTGATTGCATGATGCTTTGACTGCACGTTTTGATTTTTACTTTTCTTCTGTGATGTCTTTTGAGTAACAACAATTCTAGTCACTGACTGAGTCTGACTCCTTTTTGCTTGTCTCAAGTTAATTGCCGTTCTTATTCAGTTATTGCAAATTGCAAATGCATGTATTTCTCTCACTGTCTTTCTGAAGTCTGCTTACATGCTTGCAAGTGGTCAGTCTTGATATATAGTGTATAATGAGTCTTTAAGGTCACTACTGTCATCTGTGAGTTGCATTGTGATTCACTGACTTCCTCTCTGTACTTTGTTGCTAAAGGGTCTCTTGCACTGGACAGTCTGACCGTTTTGACATGGTCATTTTGAGGATTGGCATCTCAGCATATCTTGTCGCCTTCTATGTTTTTGTATGATGCAGTACCTTACACAGTGGTATTATTTCTGTATTAACCATTGCAAGAGGATGTGCTATCTGTTCCGCTTGAGTCACATATTATTTAGATTTCTTTGTAGCGTTTGTACATATATAGTACTTCTAGTCCCTATTCATTTTTTTGTGAACTGTTGAAATTCCAGTGACTTTTAGAGAAACATCTTTTCCTTGCCAGTCTTTTGCTTATGTAGCTGTTGAATTGTAGAGAAGGGATATGTGAAGAATGGGGGGGGGGGGGGGGGGGGGGGGGGTTCTGAAGCATGTTTGCCTCATCCTCCATTAGCCCATGTCAGTATTATGCAATGATTAATACGGTTGATGAAAACCTGAGCGTTTCAGTTCATGTCACTGTAGCAGGAGGATAAAGAGTCAACAATATTTTGTCTGTCTCATAAGGTTTCAGAGTCACATGTAGGAAAAAGAGATCTTGTATAAAAACATAAAGAATTGTGTTGACATTTTCAGTTTAAATGTAAACCGTGGCATAGTTGTAGGCTTTCTGCAATAATGATCTGCACTGATGGACAGTGTTTAGTTCACCATCATTATATATGTCAAGGTCACGTATTTTTCTGTCTTAACCTGTGTGTACTAGCTCTAACTCAAGTAAGAGATTGTTTATACTGTGTGGGCACGGCATTTGGCCTGTTAATTTTACACAGTTTCTGTTTAATTTCCTTCCTTCGATGCCTTGATGATTCCTGAATTCTCTTATAATAGTCTGACAGACTTTTGATGTCACAAGTAGTGACAGTGACTATGATTTTGAAAGGAGCCTAGTGATGACTGAAAAAGGCAAGTGTAATGTGGCCTACTTCCATGTGCACACCGGAGTGTCTGAACAGAACTCTCAGTGATTAAAAGGTAAACTCCTTCCTGTGAAAACAGTCCGGCTGACCATCTCAGAACTGGCCAGGCTTGTACATGGTGACCCAAAAAAAAGAGTACCCAAACAAAACGTCATAAATTGAACAAAAATAAAGCAATCTTCATAAAATTTATTTACACACACAAGTAGCCTCTGCATGATTTGCACAGAAAATTTTAGCATTCAAGCTTGTCTTTCAGGAAAGTTATGCTCATTCTACAGAACATGCTCCAAATGGCCTCCCCCAGATTTAAATCCCCCAGATTTCTATCTTTGGGGGTTCCTGAAAGACAACATCTACAGGAACAACCCACAGACAATCACAGAACTCAAGAGAGCCATCACAACAACCATTCGCGGAATCTCGCAACAGGAGTGTGTGCAGGTGATTGATAACTTTGCGCGACGAGTTCAAGTTTGCCTGCAGCAGCGCGGAGGCCATTTGGAGCATGTTCTGTAGAATGAGCATAACTTTCCTGAAAGACAAGCTAGAACGCTAACATTTTCTGTGCAAATCACGCAGAGGCTACTTGTGTGTGTAAATAAATGTTATGAAGATTGCTTTATTTTTGTTCAATTTATGACATTTTGTTTGGGTACTCTTTTTTTTGGGTCACCCTGTACATGGGCTAAGAACAATCCCTCTACTTAGACACATGCTTGTTTGTTTGTTCGTTCATGGGCGGAAACTCCCACGGCTTTTACGTGTATGACCGTTTTTACCCCGCCATTTAGGCAGCCATACGCCGCTTTCGGAGGAAGCATATGCTGGGTATTTTCGTGTTTCTATAACCCACCGAACTCTGACATGGATTACAGGATCTTTGTCGTGCGCGCTTGGTCTTGTGCTTGCGTGTACACACGGGGGTGTTCGGACACCGAGGAGAGTCTGCACACAAAGTTGACTCTGAGAAATAAATCTCTCGCCGAACGTGGGGACGAACTCATGCTGACAGCGGCCAACTGGATATACAAATCCAGCGCGCTACCGACTGAGCTACATCCCCGCCCTAGACACATGCGAAAACTTAATGCCCTGGCCACTGCCTGTAAGAAGCTTGAAAAAAAAATTTAATAATTATATTCTTAGAAAGACTTAAGCAGCTTTCACAAAATTCATTCATTACAAAAAAGTAACACTTGGTACAGAAGGCTGTCAGACTGTTGAGTTTTTGTATGTGTCCAAATGGAGAGATGACCTTATGTTATGTTAAAGCCTGGCCAGATCTCAGACAGTGATGCAAACCGTTTTCAAGAAGTTGAGTAAGCCTTTAAGGTTTAGTTGCAGAGGGTGCAAGGAGTGATTGGTGGAAGCAGGAATGGGATGGGGGGATGGGAGTGAAACCGAGAGGAGTGAGGGACTCAAAGTGCAATGCAACGTCCATATCAGGAAATATTTAATTAAATAATTATATACTTCCCTGTGTTGTGAATGTGTCAGTGTGAAATTAGTGAAACTGTACCGAACATTGTGTGTGTTCTTGTCTGATGTCAACTTTGTGTGTGCGGAAACATACATAAAACATAACACACTGCTTTAATTGTGTTAAAATAAATGTCTAATTGCAACAAAATTAAGATC
>NC_090246.1:14071902-14086902 GCF_037325665.1 Littorina saxatilis
ACGCTCATGAAGATTTGTACAACTTATCAGAAACAAGTGATGTGAATGTTAATGAGGAAAGCATAGGTTCTGAGGTTGTTGATATTTCTGATGTTGAAATATCACTGGTGTTTGCGCGGAGAACTGTCCCAGGACGGATGGAAACCTACATGTGTGTCCAAGCTGCTAACGTCAACTCGAGGACAACCGACGGATGGAGCGAGTAAGTGATTTCTTTTTTTTTGGCTCTCAATGTTAGTTTTGCTGTTACAGTGAGGGGGGGGGGGGAGTACATACTGCTGTATCTGTATATGTAGATGTAGGTGTGTTTTGTCCTGTTACAGTGGGGGAGGGGGGTGTTGTACATACTGCTGAATCTGTAGCTGTAGGTGTGTTTTGTCTTGTTACAGTGGGGGGGGGGTGTACATACTGCTGTATCTGTAGCTGTAGGTGTGATTTGTGCTGTTACAGTGGGGGTGGGGTGTGTGTGTACATACTGCTGTAGATGTAGGTGTGTATTGTTACAGGGGGAGGGGGGGTACATACTGCTGTAGCTGTTAGTGATTTTTGCACTGTTACACTGGGGGGGGGGGGGGGGTGTGGAGTACATACTGCTGAATCTGTAGCTGTAAGTGTGGTTTGCACTGTTACACTTGGGGGGGGGGGGGTGTACATACTGATTTATCTGTAGCTGTAGGTGTGTGTATTGCATTGTAACACTGGGGGGGGGGGGGGTGTACATACTGATGTATCTGTAGCTGTAGGTGTGTGTATTGCATTGTAACACTTGGGGGGGGGTGTACATACTGATCTATCTGTAGCTGGTGGTGTGTTTTGCACTGTTACGCACTTGGGGGGGGGGGGGTGTACACACTAACTGCTGAATCTGTAGCTGTATGTGTGTTTTGCACAGTGACACTGGGGGGGGGGGGGGGGTTGTACATACTGCTGAATCTGTAGCTGTAGGTGTGTTTTGTACTGTTACTCTTGGGGTGGAGGGGGGGTGGGGGTTGTACATACTGATGTAACTGTAGCTGTAGGTGTGTTATGTACTGTTACAGTAGGGGGGGGAGGGGGGGTTGAACATACTGCTGTTTTTGTAGCTGTAGGTGTGTTTTGCACACAGGGGGGGGGGGGGGGTTGGGGTTGTACATACTGCTGTATCTGTAGCTCTAGGTGTGTTTTGCACTCTACACGGGGGAAGGGGGTGGAGTGTTGTATGTTTTGTACTGTTACAGTGGTGGCAGCGGGGGGAGGGGGGTGTACATAATTCTGAATCTGTAGCTGTAAATGAGTTTTGTACTGTTACAGTGGGGGCGGGGGGGGGGGTTGGGGGTTGTACATATTACTGCTGTAGCCGAAGGTGTGTTTTGCACTGTTACACTGGGGGGGGGGGGGGGGGTTGTACACACTGCTGTATCTGTAGTAGTAGGTGCGATTTGTGCTGTTACATTTGGTGGGGGGGGGGGGGGGTGTACATACTGCTGTAGCTGTAGGTGTTTTTTGCACTGTTACACTTGGGTTGGGGGAGGGGGGGGTTGTACATACTGCTGAATCTGTAGCTGTAAGTGTGTTTTGCACTGTTACATTGGGGGGGGGGGGGGGGTATACATACTGCTGTATCTGTAGCTGTAGGTGTGTTTTGTACTGTTACTAAGGGGGAGGGGGTGTACATACTGCTGTAGCTGTAAGTAATTTTTGCACTGTTACACTTGGGGGGGGGGGGGGTTGTACATACATTTTTAATGAGTCCTTAGAGAAGCATTCTGTCCCCCGTTGTTTTAAGTCGTCTGTGATAGTCCCTGTCCCCAAGAAACCCCGTGTCGCCCAGCTTAATGACTACCGCCCAGTCGCACTCACATCAGTGGCCATGAAGGTTTTTGAGCGGATCGTTCTGTCCTACTTAAAGGCATGCACTGGTGCCTCACGTGACCCTCTCCAGTTCGCTTATCGGGCAAACAGATCGGTTGAGGACGCTGTAGCGCTAGGTCTGTTCCACATCCTGCGTCATCTGGAGAAGTCACGTTCATACGCTAGAATCTTATTTCTCGATTTTAGTAGTGCTTTTAATACAATTATCCCCCACATGCTGTTTGACAAGCTGTCAGCCCTGAACGTACATCCGTCCATCTGTCATTGGGTTTTAGACTTTCTCTTAGACCGTCCACAGGTAGTCAAGGTGAACGGTTCATACTCTTGCTCAGCCACGCTGAACACAGGGACGCCCCAGGGGTGTGTGCTTTCTCCACTTTTATTCACACTTTTCACGAACGACTGTGTATCATCAGATCCATCTGTGCTGGTTCTGAAGTTTTCAGATGACACGACAGTTGAGGGGCTGATTTCCAACGATGATGAAAGTGTGTATAGAGAGGAGGTGGAACAGTTGGTTGGCTGGTGCTCTGACAACAACTTAGAGCTCAATGTCTCTAAAACCAAAGAAATGATTGTAGATTTTAGAAAGAACAAACTCGCACTCACCCCTTTAGAGATCAACGGTGAAAGTGTTGAGCAGGTCGACTCCTTTAGATTTTTAGGCACAATCATCTCGAGCGACCTCACATGGGACAAAAACACAGAGCCCATCATCAAGAAGTGTCAGCAGAGGCTTCACTTCCTTAGACAGCTGAAGAAATTTAGACTGAACCAAGCCATCCAAAAGCAGTTCTTTGGGGCTACTGTAGAAAGCATTCTGTGTTTTTCAGTCACCGTGTGGTTTAGCGGTGCCAGTGCTAGGAACAAGGAAGAGCTGGAGCGCATTGTCAGACAAGCGTCTCGTATTGTGGGTTGCGAACTTCCGTCAGTCGCCTCACTGTACAGCTCACGTTTAGCAAAGAGAGTTAGGGGTATAGTGGCAGACTCATCTCACCCAGCCGGCCATCTGTTCGAGCTCCTCCCGTCAGGCAAGCGCTTCCGCGCTCTGAAGAGCAGGACTTCTCGTTTCAGAAACAGTTTCTTTCCTGAGGCAGTCCTTGCGGCCTCAATGGTGGATCGTTCTTAGATCTGTTAGATTTGTGATATGTGTCAGTTAAAGTTTTGAAAGGGATCGAGTATCCTTAAATGAAATATCTTAATAGATGTAAGGGTTGTGTCCTTTGAATAACTGTGTAGGACAGACTCTAAAGGTAGAGGTTCGTAAATTTACAGAGGTCATAAAGACGAAATGCGAAAAAAACCAAAGTAATACAAGGGGAAACATTTCAAAACGGCGAGGGCAGTCTTAACGGGTGGTTCTGTTGTAGCCAGTTCGTGTAGAAGAGCACCTGCTATTGCTAGTAATTAGCTAATGAGTTCGTGACTAGCGGGAAACTCTACTCGTGGTTCCGGACGTCGATATGAAAAATGTGATGATTTTTCTTGTTCCCTTTGACGAGTGTGGTCATACATAGGCCTACTATGTGAGTATGTGAGTGTGTTGGTGGTTTAGTTCAAGCGGAGGGTACAAGGCTCACAGACAGACCAAAAGTTACATAGAGCTAGACAGGCATGAGACCAAGGGTAGGGCGGATGGTGGTGAGAGAGGTGAAGGGACGGGGAATGTTTACAGTGCCCACCAGTGTTTAGCTCAGGCACCGTCGCGGCAGACGCGCCTTAGTTCCATGCAGGAAAATGCAGCGCGCTATTCTGGCAATCTGGCCGCAACTATCGCCCTCATCTCTAGGGCAGACTGATATCAAGAGGTGTAAGTACACCCGCCTTCAGGCTCAGGCATTTTCAAACGCTCGACTCAAGACTGTAGACGATAAATTGCGCATCTAGCCCGCTCACACATACACACACACACACAAACACGCACGCACGCAGGCACACACAGACACACACACATACACACACACACACACACACACACACACACACACACACACCACACACATACACACACACACACACACGCGCGCGCACACACACACACACCATTGTGCAAATATGGTTGTACACACTTCTTTACTCTCAGATACTGAAGTACAATTTAATTTGTTATTTAATTTGTTAATCTTGTGTGATCTGTAAGAAATTAAGAATGATACGATGATGGCCCACTCTAAGTCTGTACGAAAATAGAATAAATAAATAACAAAAATATAAATGAATTTATAAACAAAATAAGGAAAAAAAAGTAAATATGTAGATAAATACAGAAATAATGAAGTAGATAAATAGATAAATAAATGAATAAAATAAAACATTTTATTTTTATTTTTTTTACATGCAGAAGAACACTGTACTGAAAAACTTGACGATATCTGATGAAGTGGCACTTTCCATAAACTCCAACTGTAATGTGCATATACCACTCTTAAAAAGAAAAGCAACGACCATACTAACTTTCTCCCTAAGCAATACAAATAAAAGGATAACATTTTATATCTTCTAGCGCTAAGCCAATGTAGACAAATATATACATCTAAGCTCGTTGGCACACCTTATTTTGCTTGCGAAGAAAACACCACGAAAAGCAACGGAAACACAACAACAAGATAAAATAGTGACACAAAATGATGGAAAAGTAACGATTATAATAAACAATTCCATAATCCAAAGAACAGAAAAATGCTCAGACGATTCCCCTTCGTTTAAATGTATTAGCGTACAATTTGTTCGCAACTCGCCGCTTCTGCTGAAACGACAGTCAAGCAAGTTTGATGGATTGATTGATTTATTGATTGACCGATTGAATGATTGATTGACTTATTTATTCATCAGTAAAAGTCAACAAAACCTCCACGTGTCTTAAGTTTAAAATTCAAACAAACAAACAAACAAACAAACAAGCAAACAAAACAACAAACAACTGAGAAACTCTCAGCTGAAAGCTTTTGATCTCAAAAGAATTCTGCAAGATAACGTTTACAGCTGTTCCTGGATGCATTAACATGGATAACAAATAAATGTATCGAGACAAAAAACAAAACAAAACTCCCACAGTACACTGAAAATGGTCACCGAGTGAAAATGGCAAACACACTACTGCCACAGACGGGTTTACTTTAAGACTGTTTTTACAACAATTAAAAACAGAGTCCTTCAGTCTGTATGCAACACAATTGAAAAATTAAAGAACAAAGGTGAACACTGGCACAGAATTGAATGCGCAGCGTAGGTTATGGGAGGGCGGTTCATTAAAAAAACCAAATACGCGGATACATGACAATTAATACAATAACAATTGTCCTGAATAAAAAGAAACCATGTCTAAGTACTATAAGCACAGACAAAGTTATTCTAGCAGGTCAATTAATTTTGATGAATTTGTAAATGATGCATTTCAGATTGAATATCAGGGTTGCGCACGAGTTTAGTAAGTCGCAAAAGCACAGCAATGCGTTGAAGACGCATTCCTCGAGAATGTCATTATCAACTGGCACAGTAATGTACGCACTGTGCTCGGACGATTTTAATTCATATAACTAATTTCATCCCTCAGTGATTTAGAGTAAATAATGAGCAGACTAAACAAAACAAAAGCAAAAACAAACAAACAAAGAATCCAACAACAACAACAACACCAATATCAACACCGAAGTGCAAGTGCACGCACGATTAATCACACAAACCTCTCCATATGTGACCATCCCTGCCTCTCAACTCCCCCCCCCCCCCCACGCCCCAACCCCATCCAACCCCCATTCCATTCCTGCGCGCCCAAGTGTTAAGGTAAATCCTCGTTGAAAACGAGTAGTTCAAGAGTCTATCAAATCAACAGCTACACTTTAAGGGTTCGTTGGCGTACGTACCATCATCCAATGAATGCCACGCATTTTCCCCTTAAAAGTAACGTGACGCGATTCGTGGGTTACCGGAAAAGCAATATCCCGTCTTGGTGCCATTTTTATTGGCACACTCCTTCTCGTGAACAAACTTCGGCTCACAATTTCAGATCTGGCCAGGCTTTGACATGGGATAAGACCATCCCTCCACTTGGTCACATACCACAAATGAACAAACTGGGTACACTCTGTGCACACTAGGATTTTTTTTCTGAAATAGGTTTGTAAAAGCCACTAGGGTTATTTTAAGAAATTAATTTACAAACAAATTTTTCCTCACTACAGCAAGCAGTCGTGGTAATGATTTTTGGTATGTGACCAAGTGGAGGGATGGTCTAATCCCATGTAAAAGTCTTGCCAGATCTGACGACGGTGAGCCGAACTCTTTACGCGGAAAGGAGTGCATGTGCCTTAAAATAAATTATGTTCCAGGCACAGTGGACTCTGTCATGCATTAAAAAACGATGATGTATTCATATGAAAAATAATCAATAAATCAATAAATAAATTAAAAATAAGGCACCAATTTTAAAAGATCAGTCGACGAACAAGTCACTATCCAAGATTAACATGACACTATTCGCATATCATTTAAGTCAATGAATATATATAGTAAACGAAAATGTAAAGACCAACTCGCACATCGACAGGATATTGCAGATGATGACTTCGAACTGGGCAGTACTGTCTTTTTTATTAGCCCAGGTGTGACGTCATCATATTTGTATAGCATCACTTTCAGATACCGGTATTATCTTAGTTGGAGATTTCAATGACCAGCAAAGACGGCAATGTAAACGACGATCTTGTTCATCCTGAAGTTTAACGGTCATCGAGTTTGAAACTAAAGCCACCACCTCCACCACCACAGCGTCAAAATTGCCCTTGCAGTTAGGTTTTGATTTCAGATTTATGACGTAAACGGCAATGTAACTCCACAACATCTATGACATCATCAGAACCTGTGTCCTTGTTCATCTTGAAGTTTTAACGGTTGTCGACTTTGAAACTAAAGCCGCAACCACAACAACCACAGCGTCAAAGTTGTCCTTGTTGTTAGGTTTCGATTTCAGAGTTGTGACGTAACGACAATGTAACCCCACAACCACTATGACTCTTGGTCGACTGACGTCATCAGCATCCGACAAACAAATATGTGTCTACTGGTCGAGTAAATAGTATTGCAAATGGCTGACGCGACTATCACTTTTGCTGTGCCCACTTTGAGGTGCAGGAGGTACAACTTTCTGACCGTTGCAACTCCAGGCGTCATAGACAATCACAACCAATCGAAGCAATCCCTTCTCAGTGACAGCTAGGTAACCATAATCGGCATTCCTCTACTCAAGTTCCCAAAAATATGACACTGTTCTCACATCAGTGACGTCACGAACAAATACACAATCCTTCCATCATAGCTCTCAGACGGTAATGACGCTGTTTGGGCACTTAATGACGTTATCGACAAACGAATACACATCATATCAAAGCCCTCAGTAATGCTTTTGTCTTTGCAATTAATGACGTCATCGACAAATACACACCATCACATTCATAATCCCACAACACTTTTAAGCGCTTACACAGCTTTCCCCCTTTATGACGTCATCGACAACCGCAGCCAGCCACCACCATTCCGTCATAGTGGTATTTGTAGGTGATGACGCCAACCAGCTTTCACACTTATGACGTCATCGACAACCACAGCCGGCCACCACCATTCCGTCATAGTGGTATTTGTAGGTGATGACGCCATTCTTGTCCAGATAGAGAATGGAGATGGGCTCGAGCTTTGTGGGCACGCAACACGCACGTGCCGCACTCTTTGGCTGCACAGCGTGCACGAGCGTCTGAATGATGGCGTGGTTGGTCGGGGAGAGGTGGTCGCCAATTGGGAGGTAGCACTTGCCAACACACTCGAAGGCCTGCAAATACCAAACAGAGTTGTATTTAAAACTTGAGTTTTGTTTATTAAACGGATTTAAAATATATTGCATTAGAACTAATTTGATTTAATATGATTTAGCTTAGTTGGGTTTTGTTTATTACAATTTAGTTTGTTAATGTTGTTGTTGTTGTTGTTGTTGTATTTTTTAGTTTAGTAGATTTTAATTTAATTTTGTCTATTGCGAAATGTGTGAGCGCACGGTTTTTGAATTAAGACCTGGTACCTATGATGCGTACGCGCATTTGGGAGGATTATTTCAGCAAGTTTATTGTTGTTGTTGTTGTTGTTGTTGTTGTTGTTGTTGTTGTTTTGTTATGCTCAAATGAATGTGTCCAAGTTGAAATAGGCCTACACTGTTACCCAACGTTTAAGGCTGGAAATATGTTGATGCACGAGAGAGTTTTCAAGAGAAGGAATGTAACTGTAACATTCACAGTTCCCTCGACTGAAAGCAGTCATGCGAGTTCCCGCTGACATGAGTTGTAAACAATCATGACGCTAGTAGCTCTCAAAGAAACATTTGATGGAGAAGGGCATTGATCGGTACTCATATCAGTACAGTGGAACCCCCCCCCCCCCCGCCCCGCCCCCGCCCCCCCCCCCCCTTTAAAGACATCCTAATATCTGAGAAAATCAAGTCTTGAAAAGGAGAAAGTCTGCAAACGGGGGTAACATTTACAGATGCCACGTCTGTTATGAATAAAAAGTCTGAAAACGGGGATTCCACTGTATACCACCAAAACCATGAAACAACAGCTAATCTAATGTCGTTATGAGCCCAACACCCCCCCCCCCCTCTCTCTCTCTCTCTCTCTCTCTCTCTCTCTCTCTCTCTCTCTCTCTCTCTCTCTCTCTCTCTCAGTCTCTCTCTTGTCGTGGAAAAAACAGTCTGCTATCTATTGATCGAAAGATAACAAGAACTAATGCTTCTACTACAAGAGTCCCGTGATACTCTTTTGTGATGTACAGTGCAGCTGAAAAAGATCGGGCACACCAGCCTGAGCAGGCAGTAGCCATCTATTGTCGCGGACATGCGCACGGGTGTGGTGTATGGCAACAGAAAGTGTATGGGAGGCGATAGCGACCAAAAAGAACCAAGACCTATCAGTGGCTGACGTAGAAATGCTGTGCCATGCAAGCCACAGCAGGCTGACCGAGGCTATTTCTAGGTGACTGTTATGTAGACAGCCAGTGTTTATGAAAACTGGCTCAATCTCTTGCGTCCTTCGTATGCCACCGTGTGTACTGTTATTTGCTTCCAAGGATCTATGCTGCCAGAGGCTTTTTTCCCGTTTATTGGTTGTACCAGAGACATAGATTGTACCCTGCGTGGGCAGGAGGTGTCATGTATTGTTCGATACAGCTTCCACACAACTCAATATGATACATTTTTCTCATAAAGCACAGCATTATGAAATGACGAAAGACATAATAATATAGGAACAGGCGACAGCAGTAAGTAAATAAACAATAATTCAAAAGATACCAAAATAAACAGAAAAAAAACATCAACAAATCAATAAATAGATGAATGAATGAATAAACAGAGAGCAAGTGTATAATTATCAAATCAAATCCATAGAAACAAATTCACAACAACCGACGAACATGTCGCACAAAAAAACAAAAACAAAAACAAATCAAATCACAACATCCAGAGTGAGCAAACATTCCTGAGTTTCAATACGCGCAGTTGATAAAGCCATCAAGACGATTCCTATTACAGAGCGCTTTAACTGCGCAGTTCATTTACCGTAGCGCTTCTAAAGAGTGCGGATTTGTACATCGTATTTCAGTAGAAGCTCACACAGTGGGCTTCTGTGACAGTTCTATCACTTACCTTGTGACTGGAACGAAATCCAGGATGTTTAACTTCGCTATTGATAAGAACTAAATCCAAAATCAATGCATTGCAATTTAAACCCAGCTAGCACACAAAAACATAATGCGACAAATTCCGTACCCCAACTAAAAAATTCATTCACTGTTCACTTCATTCAAACTTTCTACGCCATTAAAGGCACTCAACTCGGCTATGCTTACGAGGGCGGCGGTTACGTGACCCTTGTAAAATAAAAAAAAATGTATCCCAAAAGTGTGCCAGATAGTCATGTGGACATGGAGCGCCTTTTTAATTTTAGTTGGGGTACGAAATTTTGTCGAAATATTTTGCGGGTGCTAAGTTTAGTAGAAGATTGAGAAAGTAAAAGTTGTTTCAATACTCATCTGGCATGCCATGAGAGGACTCTGCTGTCATTACAATAATACAGTTAAGACAGGTATACAGGTTTTCCTTCTACAGTTTGAGACTCACCTGGTACCCCTGAGGTGCAATGATCCACTGGTGCCAGTTGATATCCTGGAAGTCCACGTAAAGCGGCTTCCGCCGGCAGCTGTTCCGCTTCCGCTTGTCTCTGCGTACTCTTAGCGGTACCACTTCCGGTTTTGAACTTTTTGCGTCCGGAAGAAAGAGTTCTCTTCTTTGACGTTTTGAAACTGCCACGTGTTTAGTTTTTGATGAAGAAGGGGAAACGTCAATGTCATTTTCTTCAGCGTTGTTAAAAATGTCCGCCTGTGCTTCCTTTGAGTTACCTGCAATAGTGTCTGAAGAATCATCGGACTGCTCACTCGTGTCGTACGAAGACGCCTCGTGGTCGATCAAGTTCTGTAACTCTTGTTTGACGTGCATTGCGGCGTCTCTGGAGAACACGACGAGTAGCGGCCCTTCGTTGTGCTCAGGGTCAACGTCGATGTCCAGAGCAGCTGCAGTCCCGTTCCTCCCTCCGTGGAACACGCTGTCAATCTTTACCTCTAGCACGTGAACTCCGTCCCCCGTCCTTGACCCCTGTCTGACCCAAGACTGCACCACGTGAGTGACGTCGAAAGCTTCCCAGCCCGAAGCATGGCCGTACACTCGCCTACAAGCCACTGGAGGGAGGTGTTGGGTCCCCAGGCCGTCGTACACTCTCACCTCCCTGTCCTCTCCCACGTAAGTGTTACGGTCTTGTTTGACCAGCGTGTAGAGACGGAGCTCGGCGCGAGAGATTTCTTCACCGTTCAACAGGCTGGTGACGTTGAAGACTAGCATGTGGTGACGTGTCTCTCGACCTGGCAACTGCTCGTCAGCGCCATCGTTGCTTTTGACGTCATTTTGTTCCACTTCAACGTCAGCGGTGTCTGGAACATGAATTATAATTGCATTACTAATTTTGTTGAGGTTGTCATGCACATCATGTTGGACGTTTAATTTCTATTAATATCGTTACAAATTTCACTCACATATTTTAGACCTACGATGGAAAAGTCAACGGACGGGAAATGTGGTTTTTTTCTGAAAAAAAAGGATGTTGGCATAGGGAAGAAAAAGAAACATGCTCTTGTGAAGGCTTGTAATATCATTATTAACGTGTTATTTGCATTTGCGCTGATAACTTTACTGTTGGTCAGAGACAGTGTCAGAGAGAGAGAGAGAGAGAGAGAGAGAGAGAGAGAGAGAGAGAGAGAGAGAGAGAGAGAGAGAGAGAGAGAGAGAGAGAGAGAGAGAGAGAGAGAGATGACGATGCATAACGGCAAAAGGACAAACCAAAAGATAACCATCCACCATCCTTGTAAAAACAAATTATTGTTCTTTTTTATGTACCTTTGGAGAGTTACGCTTTCAAAAGCCAACCCAAGCCATGCCATGAATCCACTAACCCCAACCCCGTATCAGAGTGCCTGCATAAAGTCGATGCCGTAAACCAAAGGGCACACACATGACCAACACCAATGTACAATAAGTTGCGAAAGGCGAAAATACAACATTTAGTCAAGCTGTCGAACTCACAGAATAAAACTGAACGTACTGCATTTTTTTCACCAAGACTGTATACTCGTAGCATCGTCAGTCCACCGCTCGTGGCAAAGGCAGTGAAATTGACTAGCCCGAATAGCGCGGTAGTGGTTGCGCAAAGCAGGATAGCATGCTTTTCTGTATCTCTGTTCTTTTTAACTTTCTGAGCTTGTTTTTAATACAAATATATCATATCTGTATGTTTTTGGACTCAGGAACCGACAAGGAATCAGATGAAATTGTTTTTAAATCGATTTCGGAAATTTAATTTTTATCGTAATTTTCATATTTTTGATTTTCAGAGCTTGTTTTTAATCCAAATATAACATATTTATATGTTTTTGGAATCAGAAAATGATGAAGAGTAAGATGAAATTGATTTTGGATCGCTTTATAAAAAAATAATTTTAATTACAATTTTCAGATTTGCAATGACCAAACTCATTAATTAATTTTCAAGCCCCCATGCTGAAATGCAATACCGAAGTCCAAGGTTCGTCGAAGATTACTTGACCAAAATTTCAACCAATTTGGTTGAAAAATGAGAGCGTGACAGTGCTGCCTCAATTTCCACAAAAAGACGGATATGACTCCATCAAAGACATTTATCAAAAATATGAAAAAAAGGGTGGGGATATCATACTTAGGCACTCTCATGTAAAGTTTCATAAAGATCGGTCAGGTAGTTATCTCTGAATCGCTGTACACACACACACACATATATACATACATACTTGACTAAAATTATGTAAAAACGAGATGGGCTCAAATTCAAACTGCACCGGTTTCACTCAAAGCCACCTGCCATCCAATCCTATTTCTATGGTGTGGTGCTGCATACTTCTCCCTATGTCGGTGCTGCATACTTCTCGCCTATCACAACCACAGAGAAACTCGCATGCAATTCTTGTCTGCTCGTTGCGCCCGCTACTCTATTTCTCGTGATTATCGCCCAACCCTCATACCCATTAATTTGCTCGTGCGAAACGAGATGTCGATAATTCGGTCTTGCGGAAACCATTTCTTGTGGTCTGCGCTGATGTTCAGGCAGTTGGGTTTTGACGTCGATGATATTTTTTTTACATTTAGTCAAGTTTTGACTAAATGTTTTAAAAATAGAGGGGGAATCGAGACAAGGGTCATGGTGTATGTGTGTGTGTGTTTGTGTGTGTGTGTGTGTGTGTGTGTGTGTGTGTGTGTGTGTGTGCGTGTGTGTGTCTGTCTGTCTGTCTGTCTGTGCGTGTGAGTGTGTGTGTAGAGCGATTCAGACCAAACTACTTGACCGATCTTTATGAAATTTGATATGAGAGTTCCTGGGAATGATATCCCCGGACGTTTTTTTCTTTTTTTCGATAAATACTTTTGATGACGTCATATCCGGCTTTTTGTAAAAGTTGAGGTGGCACTGTCACACCCTCATTTTTCAATCAAATTGATTGATTGTAAAGCAATCTTCGACGAAGGCCGGACTTCGGTATTGCATTTCAGCTTGGTGGCTTACAAATTAATTTATGACTTTAGTCATTAAAAATCTGAAAATTGTAATTATTTTTTTATATAAAACGATCCAAATTTACGTTCATCTTATTCTTCATCATTTTCTGATTCCAAAAACATATAAATATGTTATATTTGGATTAAAAACAAGCTCTGAAAATTAAAATTACAAAAATTATGATCAAAATTAAATTTCCGAAATCGATTTAAAAACAATTTCATCTTATTCCTTGTCGGTTTCTGATTCCAAAAACATATAGATATGATATGTTTGGATTAAAAACACGCTCAGAAAGTTAAAACGAAGAGAGGTACAGAAAAGCGTGCTATGCTGCACAGCGAAACCACTACCGCGCTGAACAGGCTCGTCAGTTTCACTCCGTTTTGCACAAGCGGCGGACTACGGTCATTGTGAAAAAATGCAGTGCGTTCAGTTTCATTCTGTGAGTTCCACAGCTTGACTAAATGTAGTAATTTCGCCTTACGCGACTTGTTTATTATTATTACCATTGGTATGTTTTAACGTCTTATGACTATATAATTCGATCTTGCAGAAATCATAATTGTGTTGAGGTTTTGTGCTGACGAAAACTTAGTTGGGTTTTGACGTCGATGAAATGTGTTGTTGAGTTTTCATTCATAACCAGCTGAGTAACAAATGTTTAAATGAGACAAATCGAGGTAATGAATGGGTTTAACCTTCAGGGGAAACGTGCATTATCAAAGTAAAAGCCCATTAGGCTGTTTATTTTATTCGTGAAACCATCGCAGCTTTGGATTCGTGTTTCCGAGGAAAACGACTGGAAGAATTCACTCTCAAAGACCCAATCAATGTTAAAACAAGAGGCGAAGCCTTCAAGGCTCACGTAAGAAATCGACAAACAGTAACACAAACCAGAGATACTGTTCTCTGCACAAACTCAATCACTCCGTCACACATACACACACACACAGTAAGCATAGGTGACACGGTGCAAGAGTGCGAGACACTAGATCTAGATCTGTCTGTCTGTAGCCTACTTACACGACTGCCAGATGGCCAGATCGACACTGGAAACACGCTGTGCAGATTAACCTGTAGGAAATCTCCTTCGGTATCTGCTTTGTCTATTTTTCTGGAGCTACGAAACCGAACAATGTGAAATCGTCTTCTCCGAATCGGCGAACTGCAGCTCGGTGATAACTATATCTATACCACAATCCTTCACGCGATCTGACCTAACCTTAACCCCTGACCACATACCACACACGATACAAACCAGTCAGGTGCTTTTACCCCCCCAAAACCCCCCACCACCCGTTTTCTTTGGATACACACTTTAACTACATACGTGCCGACGAAATGTTGATCATTGCTTCAATACTTTGAAGCTGTTGCTTGAATAATAACCAGGTAAAATTAGTATTTCGGTGTTCAGTCAAATGTTACAGTTTCTACCATAGACATACATACATACGCACGCACGCACGCACGCACGCACAGACAGAGAAAAGTTAGCATCGCATAGGCTACACTTACGTGAGCCAATTACCGCGAAGACTCTCGGTCAATTTGCAACAAGGCTGTGCGGTCGCAAATTGCGCAACGAAAGGTCTTAAAACACTGACGAGGATAGGTACATGGGAAAAAGTGACTGACTTCGCAAAGTGATGGCAGCTCTGTGAATTAGAAGAAAAGCGACGCAAAGTTTAGACGTCACATACAAATATGACGCAATCAATTGAACTTCTGACGCGTTTTGGGACCCTGAATTGCATTCTAAAAGTTAGGCTTCCTGTCGGTGATTGTGCGTGCTTTTTCACTACCAAAATGATGAGAAAAAACTATGTTTGGGTGTCTTGTTGCTAGACCTGCATTTTATTTTGTGTGGTCCCCTGTATTCAGTTACGAGAAATATATAATTGTCACATGATCATTATATGCATAATGTTACAGTCTACAGTTAGCATTTTTGTGATGGGCTAGGATTTTGAAT
>NC_090246.1:14091902-14116902 GCF_037325665.1 Littorina saxatilis
AGTGAATTATTTTGCAGTTGAAACAACTAATGTTTACGCTCCGCCGACAGACAAGGGTTTTTTTCATCAACGACGAACAATTGTTTTGCAGATGAAACATTTACTATTTAAGCTGTACCGACAAACACGTTTTGTCCATCAACCAATTGGTTTTTTTAAACGTCACTTTTGTAAAATCACCACACAATCTGGTGCAAGAGTCTGCGCTCAAAATGTTAACAGGGACACGAAAAGTCTGTTCATTTGAACAAATCACAGATACAACAAACACCTGCATGTTTTCTTCAAGACTGCTCTTTTTTCAAAGTCTGTTTAGAAGAACGATTCGCAAACAGAACAAGTATCTGCATGTTTTCTTTGAGCCAAAGATTCAAGACTGTTCCTAATCCAAAGTCTGTATAGTAGAACGCCTCGCAAACAGAACAAATACCTGCATGTTTTCGATGATGCAAGAGAGTTGCTAATCCGAACTATCGCAGGATGAGCGTCTGTAAAAAGAGAAAGATGAGTCTTAGCGTTAGCTGGGCGGACCTCTCTCCTGGCGGCATGTCTTTTTGCCTATCACCTACCACTGGCCCTGCTTCTCTCTTGGCTAGAAACCCAGTGGTATTGGTGGCAAGTCTCCCTTTCAACCGTCTTTCTCTCCCGGAGTTTTTATCTTCCCTTAGACATTCTCATTTGTCAATTCTCTTGATGTTGTGCGCTTCGTGTAAGTCTGGAGTTCCTTTGAAAACGCCGAGGTGTGATTTTGACGTCAATTTGAATTACAATACCTTTTGGTTGTGAGACAAACATAAAAGTCACCACTGCAACACCCGATGATTGTAAGACAGAGAAAGGTTAACAAAAAAAAGAAGTCTTTTGGTAAATGATAATTGTTTTCTAGCCGATGCATGGGATTTTGTTTCAAACAGCAAGATGTTTTCTGTTTGAACGAGTACACAATACTACCTCCTCATACCAAAGATCATCCCATAAGATGCCTTGTTCTCGAAGAAGCACAACCTTTCCCACAACACAAAAGCTTCTGGTTGATCTCACGTTTTGCTGGTGAGTCGCACCCCAAGTTGCTGGTAATGTATCCTGTCGTCTGATTGGCTGAAGCTACATATCAAGCTGTTGATTGGTTCAGCTTATCCTGTCCGTGCATAAATTGTTCAAGATATTGCATGCCCACTGGTTTCAGACAGTAAACACAGAAACATTGTTATTAAACTTTGGGAAGATGTTTCCAAAGAATGTGAAATAGTTTTTGCCGGACACATGTCAGCATTTCCCCCGGTTTCAAGCAAGTGTACATACTTGATGACATTTGAGCACAAAAATCATCATTCAGTAAAACACTAACCCACCAAAACCGCAAACTGCAGCCTAACTTAAGGTAGACATCACAAAATATGGTAATCACAAAAAAGTCCAGTAAAATATCTAAATACAATTGTCCTGCACGTAGTCGGACAGCTCGAGAAACAACTACAGCTCATTAACGATATTGAAACTAATGTTACTCAGAAATATACGTACAATCCCATTGAGTATAGAATGGCTCTGGAAGAGCATTTTAAGGATCACTTCCCGGATACAGATGAATTCGCAATGAGTTCCCATGAGCTGACGTGAACTGTTTCGCGTCGTGTCTCTCAAATCATCTCTAGACACCAGGAAAGGCGGGAAAAACGAGGCGAATATTTGTGCATCTGAACTCGTCCTTCAAGAGTGAGACACACCAAAGGAATCAAGACCTGTGTCATGCATCCTTCGCTCTTACCTCTGCGGGCATTCGAAAAACGCAGCAGTTATCAAAAATTGAAAAGGAATGAAGTGTCAATAAAATAGGGACGATTTACGTCATGAAGAAACCCTTAGATTCCAGTGGAATAGAGGGCAAAAAGCAGTATTCTCAGAAGACATGATGAAAGATCTGTCACTGTCAGTCTAGATTTAATATTTTTCACCGAAATGTTTGGAGACATGTCAGGGAGTTGATGTGACAACTTTCACAAATTTAGCAACATTCTAAATTTGCTAAGAACGTTTATTTTAATTGGAATTTACATTGAACTTTTATTTAAAACAACTACTTTTCGTTTATTACCTGGTGATTGTTAAAAGCAAATTTGCGGTGTTTAAATTCTTCAGAAAGGATAAGTCTCTAAGACAAATCATCGGCTTTCAATGAAAATGACATTGTGCTGGCTGTCATAAATGTACATGGCGTATCGGTTCTTCAAAAAGCACATTGGTGAGTGAGGCAGTCCTTAGCCTTACAGCCCAAACTTGTAGCTTTAGGAAGGTGCGCCCATTGGCTATGTCAGAGACAGCTGGCTACGGACTTCTTTACGACCAGAAGGTCCCATACTGCAGATATGGCGCAACGAGGTCGTATACAAGCCCCGTCATGATTGGCTACCTTGATTTGCTGCGGTATACTTATACTTAACTTAGTAGACTGTCGTGGAATTCTTACTGCAGCTTCGTTAGGTTGGTGTATTTGATGGTTAAACAGCATGTGCTTATTGGGCCCACGCAATGCTGAAAGCTGGCCGTTTCCATATTACATTTGTAAATGCATATGCGCGTGCGTTTGTCTGAGAAAGTGTCAACTGAAATTGGTCAACATGTCTGATGGTTATAGTTTGTTGTAATGCAAAACAAGAAAGGTATCAAGTATGATGCTTTTTAAAAATTAAGATTTCCTTTATTTAATCATTAATTTTATTATGATCTTAATGTGATCAGAATCAAAGTGGCAATATGTTTGTGGTAGGATGAACCACATCCATGCTTGCATACATTACATTTCAATAAAAGTCGCATGAGTGATTTTTTTCTTTGACATAATGTTGTTGTTGTTGTTGTTGTTGTTGAATGTCTATGGCTTTTATGTGCCAATCCAGCAGCATACATTTACTTGTGGACACGTGTTTAATCAATCGACATGTGCGCGGCCACGACTACCTTACACGTTAAACAAACGAAACTTTTCTAGTCTTGTGAATAAATGTGCATTCCAGTGTCTTCATAGCTTGCGAAGGCTTACCAGAGGATCCCAAAAACTCTTGAACCTGGGTTTAAAGGATGTAACAGAGAAGGGCAGAACGAAAGAGAGACGTGCTTAAACACACGCAGACAGACAAGCACAGACAACAACAAAAATGCAGACTATATCATTGCAACCTCTGCCTTTACCTGAAAGGCTTTACGACCGATAAGTTGCGAATTACGACGCATAAAATAGTGCCACATTGCTCCATTATCTCCCCTGACCTACAGCGGAGTTACGCCTCTTGGTCAACTGATAATTCTAAGTGCGGTTGAGGGGAAAGAACTCCCAGAGAGCAAGCCCTCGGAGCAGACGACACTTGCTCAACTATCGCCGTGTTTTTGTGTGTGGTATTGTTTCTACCGTAATCCGCTACGTGAAGTGTGTCTGGTATGTTCGACCCTTCCCACGTTCTTTGGTATTTTCTACAAATCTTTGGGATGCAAGGATGCACTTTTTCCACTTATGAAAATGTTTGAGGGATCGTATGATAGGTCGCGCACTGGGACGTTTAGATACGAAGGGGTATAACCGTAAGCGCGCTCATTCACACACGTACGCACGAAAACACACACACACACACACACACACACACACACACACACACACACACACACCTGCGGGCGCTCATTCTCCAAACAAATATAACATATCCTTTTATTCTGGAACGAATGAAATTATTGTGTGTTCATTTGTTTTCTTATCTTTTTCAAAGACAATTTGAAACAATACTTTGTACAAAATCATGTGTATTGTGCATGTTTTCCCCTCAGACGCCTTGTCGTAGAAATTGTTGTTGTTGTTGTTGTTGTTGTTGTTGTTGTTGTTGTTGTTGTTGTTGTTCTCGTAGCGCCGTTGTCGAACGCTGAAGAAGAAGAAGTAGCGCCTAAACGAATGACAGTTTGTGCATAGCCAACCACTTTTGCATCATTCCAAACCAAACCTGTTAACCTTGATTTCACTTTCATCTCCGATCATTGGTAAAAGCATATAGTTCTAGCTTGAGTAACACAAACTGATAAGAAACATCTATTTTACACGATGAAAGGGCATAGAAAACGGACGCAGATATCCAGTAGGAGTTAACAGCGCCGGAAATACCATTTTCTAGATATCTCTTCTTGGAGCGAAGTCTAATCCAGGAATTCCTTTGACAATACGCGATAACATGTGTTTCTCTTCCAATTCCGTTGGAACAAGAATTCCCCCATTATCGTATGATGTAGTCGCGTGCTATCTCCCAGCGGAAGTATTTTCGTATGATAACAATAAAGCACATCTGTATTTATAGCAACTATATTTATTTTTAGCGAATATTTGCGTAATAACCCTCATTCCTCGGTTCGTTTTAAAGGAGCTTTTCAACATCAGAAAAATACACATCTTCTGTGTTAGATTTCAAATTTTCAAAAATGATTTTCTATTGCAAAGTTGTGTCATGTTGCCTTTGGCAAAGTTTCAAGTTTTTAATTTAGATTCCATTATTGGTCACACCAGAATAGAGCTAATTTGCAGAACACTTAAACAATGAGTGGTTTGTCCGTCCAGTTTAATGTTCTCCGTATATATTTATGTATGCCCCCCCAACCTCCACACACACACACATTCAAACACGCCGACAAGCACGCACTCACACTTACACACACACACGGACGCGCGCACAAACACACACACACACACTTATGCACACAAGCCCACCGACAGGCAATCACACACGCACAATACACACACACACACACACACACACACACACACACACACACATACACATACACACACACACACACACACACACACACACACACAAGCATGACTTGATTGACCAACATCTCATTGTTTCTTAGCTGCTTTACAAGTGACGTAACCCTTTTGACTTTCCAAAGAATTGTTTACGGATCACTTGGTGTATTCTAAGATACACGTAGGCACTTCAGGGTTTTAAAAATATGTTAGGCCAAAAAAAAAATAGGTCTGTTTACGGTAACCCGACCGACCCTAGTTTTTTCGCGCGACCCTAGACTTTTTTTTGGCATTTGGGGAAAAAAAAAAAAAAATCTAGTTTTTTTGGCAAAATAACGTAAAAATATGTTTTTTTGGAAAAAAAAAATCCCGACCTACCGACCCTATTTTTTTGGCCTATGTTACCGTAAACAGACCTATTTTTTTTTGGCCTTACAATCATATCTAAGTGTCCATTTCCTCCCACTAGAATCTAGAACTTGATAACAGAGAGAAATGGTTTTGAACCTCAATAAACAGGGCAGCTCTTCTTTTTGGCATATGAAAGACTTTTTTGTCTTTCTTTCTTGATTCTTGATTTTAATGCAAGTATCAAAGCATAATTATTATTGTGAGCTTCACTGTACGAATTTTCAAGTCTGCTCACGACAGGAGACGACCAAACGGATACACCACAACTGCATGATTTCGTTTCTGGTAGCACTTGCATGGACTGAGGCTCTGATACGCCACTGTTCCGTCGCAGAGAAAAGCAGAAGCAAGTCCAAGTACGCTGAACACTGTTTTTCTTTCTTTCATTTTTTATGTCGTTCTTTTTTCTGTCTGTCTGTCTGTCTGTCTGTCATCTCTTTCTTTCTTTCTTTCAACCTGTCTGTCTTTTCTGTTTTCTTTTAATTTTGTCCTGTCTATTTTTCTATTGCTTTCTTTAGTTGAGTATTGCACAGGCACGGTTTTTGGCAAAGTTGTTTTGATGTTTTCAGGAGAGTTTGTTGCGTACGCGAAGTAATATCAAACTCAATCAGAGTGCTTTAATATAATATAATCAGAATAAGTCAAAAATGGTGTATCAAATTAACTGGAAAACTGGATAAGCTCTAGGACGGCTGTCTGCCTTACGATACTGTCGTGGATTGTGAATGTTTCAAACATGAGATGTGCGACGCTATCGATGAGGCAGTAAGAAACTACACACACAAACGCACGCACGCACACACGCACGTACGCACCCACGCAAGCACACATACACACACACACGCAAACGTAACCACACACACACACACACACACACACACACACACACACACACACACACACACATACATACACACACACACACACACACACACACGCTCGAATATTATCGTGCCAATGAATAATTTCAGTCATAGCATGGACACACTATATCACTGAATATTTGTTACTATGTTTATTGTTGAAAAAGGCACTGGGCGAATTCTCCTTTTGTCCTGTCAGAGGTTAATATATCCATGCAAAAGTAAAAATCTGCACAAACGTGTCAAAACTGCTGTACTCGCAAAAAAAGACAGCTCTTTCAGACTAAATCTGGCACCATAAACCTTTTAGGCCCGGTAAGTATTTACAAATGTATAGTTACTGAAAGAAATGGGTAAGCTTCGAGGCTTAAACGTAAAGTTTGCCATGTAAACAATTCGGGCCAGTGATGTTTGTTTGTTTGTTTGTTGCTTAACGTCCAGCCGACTACGTAGAGCCATATCAGGACGAGGAAGGGGGGGATGAAGGGGGCCACTTGTCAAGCGATTCCTGTTTACAAATGCACTAACCCATTACTTGTGTCCCAGCAGGCTTTAGTAAAACTAAATTAATACCTACTGGAAGATTACCAGTTTCCAGTATGTTAAAATAGGCTTAACCTATCTACTGCTGGGCTTACATCAGAACACTAACAGATTAAACTATACATGAATCGCGAGACAAGCGGCAAGAGAAGAGATTTTTTGGAAAAAATACAGGTGAATGAGCAAGAAGGCAGAAAAAAAGAAAAGAATTCATGAAGAAAAAGAGAGCATGACAGGAAAGAGGAACCAAAAATCTACCTAACAGCAAACTAGAAAGCTCCTGCGGTTCCAAAAACAGGAGGGGCCTTTAATTTCATAACCGCAGTGCCCCACTGCGGGCCAGTGATGTTAAATCTTTCAAAGCAGGTGGGACACACACACAAATCAACTGCCGTGCCTCTCAGATCTATCAATTAAAGCTTTTACACATATATACATGGGATAAAACCATCCTTCCACGTTGACACATTCCCAAATTCAACTGCCTGGCAGTTTCCAGCGAAGATCGAGCAGGCTTTAAAAAAAAAAAAAAAAAAAAAATCATTTTGCTGGTTGACGCTAATGTCAGTTACAAAATAAAATTCATCAACAACAACAAAAGTCCCACTCCACACAGAAAGCATCACGGCTGTTGTTATTTAGTATGTGTCCAGGTGGGGGGGATGGGTTTATCTCATGTACTTGTAAAAGCATTGATAGTTAGACTCTTTCTTTCTTTATTTGGTGTTTAACGTCGTTTTCAACCACGAAGGTTATATCGCGACGGGGAAAGGGGGGGAGAGGGGATAGAGCCACTTGTCAATTGTTTCTTGTTCACAAAAGCACTAATCAAAAATTTGCTCCAGGGGCTTGCAACGTAGTACAATATATTACCTCACTGGGAGAATGCAAGTTTCCAGTACAAAGGACTTAACATTTCTTACATATTGCTTGACTAAAATCTTTACAAAAATTGACTATATTCTATACAAGAAACACTTAACAAGGGTAAAAGGAGAAACAGAATCCGTTAGTCGCCTCTTACGACATGCTGGGGAGCATCGGGTAAATTCTTCCCCCTAACCCGCGGGGGGTGATAGTTAGACTCGCCGTCTCATATCTGGCCAGGGTTTAGCATACCTCAAAACAATACATCGAGTAGTTCACAAAACCAACAAATAACCCAGCATGACTGCTTGTTGCGGTGAGTTGGAAGTTTTTGATTAATTTTTTTTTTTAAATGACACTAGTGGCTTTTTCTGAATTGGTTTATCAGAAAATTCCTGCTTTGCACAGAGAGCACGCAGGTTGTTCATTTTTGGTATGTGACTAAGTGGAGGAATGGTCTTATCCCATGTAACACCCAGGCTGTTCATTTTTGGTATGTGACTAAGTGGAGGAATGGTCTTATCCCATGCAAAAGCCTGGCCAGATGCAACACGGAGAGCGCGCAGCATGGCAACCACTCCTCACAATATAAAGAACGAATAAACTAGATCTCACTGTATCAGTGCAATCTCTACACCTTAAAGGCACAGTAAGCCTCCCGTAAACCATCACAGATACGGTCAGGCTTTTACACACAGACAGTACAAACACCCTTTCATTTAAACACTCACCGATTGAGAACATCCTAGGTGCCCTCCGTAAAGAGCGAACAATTTTCAAAGAATTTATTTTACCCCTGAGCCATCGTGAACCCGTGTGATCCAGTTTCCCTTTTTCACAATGTAGTCGTCATTTAGTCATTTGAATGCGACTCGATGTCAGCTTATCTACAATAGCACGTTTTTATGCACGAAACAAACGGCTGTGGTTCACAAGAACTCTAGCGATGGCTTTAGTGACTGTTGAGAGGAACGGCGATATGCCGCATAAACCGTCGTCTGCTACGACCCTTGCGTGACCCTGCTTCCGGGCTTTTCTTTTTTCAAACTTTCACAACTTCGAATTGCACTGATCTTGTCTTGATGAAAAAAGAATTCTTTTATGATTAAAGAATGTTTGTGTAACAAGCTGTCAATTTATTATTTAGATTTTAAAAGTTAGGTCTAGCGCAAAAACGCACCACGGTCCAAAAACATTCTGATAATCATCGATCCACGGCTATCGCCAGTCTAAGGGAAGTAACTCATTTTTGACCTGGTTCAGGATGGGTCCAAAAAGTGTTCGAGACAATCTGCAAAATTAATTCTTTAAAAATTGCTCGCTCTTTACGCAGGGCACCTAGGATGTTCCCGTTTGGTGAGCGTTCAAATGGAAGGGTGTTTGTACTGTGTGTAAAAGCCTGACAGTATCTGTGATGGTTTACGGGAGGCTTACTGTCCGGGCGTGATTTCCGGGATATTCATAACAGCCGTCCAGCACCAAAACGAGGCGCCATTGTTGTAAAGGGCCAAGTCCACGAAAATAAATTCTTTGAACATTTCTCACGCTCGACAGAAAGCAGCCAGGATGTTCCCGTTCGGTGAGCGTTTAAATGGAAGTATGCTTGTAGACGCTCGGAGAGCTCTGTGATGGTTTACGGGAGGCTTACTGTGCCTTTAAACAGACTTACCTCTTGTGTATACTTATATTAGTGGACAGTGGAGCCTAAAGCCGACACAAAAGCGAACAAAACGTATTTCACCGTATGACTGTATCCGTAAACTGTCTATGCCCTGATATCATATTATATATAAACAAGCGCAATTATATACCCGTATAAAAACCAGTACACAACATTATCCACAATTTCGCAAAATATACACATATAATAATGTTAATCTATCATAATTATGGAAGACGTCATTTTGTGGCCCGGTTTGTGCCATTTTCTGTTTTGTTAACATATCGTAAAAATATTGGAATATATCTTAAACACATGTTAAACGTTTAAACAATTTTTAAGCGAACGCTCTTTGAAGCACCATGTTAAATAAACAGTTTTTGAAACGGTGAGTGTAACACTTAGCCTCGAGTTTATTTGTATCAGCGAGTAAAATCATCACGTGTACATTTTGTATACACTGTCCCTATCAGTTCGAGTATATATACAACGGAAAATATCAATGGGTATTAATTCACCTTTACCAGCACAACACAACCTGTTGGTTGACCGAAGTTGCAACTGTGTGTCAACATCTTTTAAACATGTAATAGTTCATGTAAATTTCGATAATCACGACTGGGATTGCTGAGATGGGAGATGTCTGTTTATTTAACCTTAACCGGTGGTCGTGGATCCGTGTGGACCTAGAAGGGTGTATAATTGCAAATATCTCTTAAACTAGTTGGAATTTTTTTAATGAGCTTTTACGAATGCATCAGGCACCTAAAAAACTCTTATGTCCTAAAATTTCAGCGAGAAGTAATTTAAAAAAAAAAAGGGTCATATTTAGACTACAAACATCGTGGGGCCGTGCGGACCCATGTTTCTCAAAGAAGGAAATGAGAAGCATGGGTCCGCACGGCCCCACGATGACTTCCGTGTGTAGTCGATAACCCGGACGGGCGAAGGTTAAACAAGCGAAACGTCCTGCTCGTGCTCGCCAGCAAGCTTAAAGCAGTGTTCTTCCCAGACTTCGGTCTTCAAAAATACCGGAAAATAATTGGCTACCGGTATAACCTACTGGTTGATTTTTAGAACTACCGTTTTTTTCGCTGGAAAAACAACAAAACCAGTACTCTGAGTTTGACTCTTACTGGTTCCAATGACCAGCCTTCCTTTTTTCTGGATAGTTAAAAGTTTGTGTACCAGCCTGGTTTGACAAAAAATTGCGCCATCACTGTTTGACACGTGGGATGTCTTTTGATGCAATAATTGTTTTGCAGCCAGGACATTTTGATCAATATTATATATTCGTAATCCGGGTACAACTGGCCTATTGTCTTTTGTGTATGAGAAAGACACTGTAATTAAGGTGTCAGTTTAATCTAACCATCAACGTTATGGCCTAGACGTATAGTGCCTAATGGTAGTTATGCAGAGCCTCATATCAAGAAATAGAAGCATTAGACTTGCTTTTTTTTGTTTTTGACCGAATAATTTCAACTGGCACAAACCGCTCGTTTCCATGAAGAAGACAAGAACGATAACCACAGTAGTTTCTTGGCCCCGCTAGCTCTAGCTGCAGCGCGTTTGCTTCCCTTATTCTCCTCACCTTGTCAGTCTTTGCATAGCAGTCTGTTTTGAAGTAAATATGATTTGGTCAGTGAACGAGATCGCATGACAGTTATGTTGAAACTATTCCGCAAACGCAATTCTAAAAGCACCTCACAAAACTCGCCAGCAGAACGACTGTACCCTGGTGAAAGCCCATGAATGCTTTTTGTGTTCGCTCAGACGGGTATCTCGCGTTATCCATGGTATATCCGTGGCGATGTTCACCTCCCAAAAGCTACGGGTATTATCCTTCACTGTCAGCCAGTGCCCACACATTTTGTCTAACGTCACAGACTTTCTGCGCTGTTGGCAGTTTCTTGTATGAGAATTGTGTAGGTTTAATGGTCCAGTGTAATAATAACATTGTGCGTGGAACGAGAACGCCTTGCGTTTGTGAGAAACGTTTCGAACTATTCATGTCTAACGTCACAGACTTTCTGCGCTGTGGCGATTTTAACCTCCCTGTAGCTAGTAGTCCCCTTCTTTGTCCGTACCAAACATCATGTCTAACGTCACAGACTGTCTGCGCTGTGGCGATTTTAACCTCCCCTTTACTGGCAGTTCCAAAATCACGTCTTATCAAAAACGTCTCCTTGGCGATTGTAACCTCCCTGTAGCTAGTAGTCTCCTTCACTGTCAGTACCAAACATCATGTCTAACGTCACAGACTTCCTGCGCTGTTTGAACACATCCCTGACGTCAGGCCGTCTGTCTTCCTTGCCCCCACTAGCCCCACCACCACCAGCACCACCGCGAGAGTAGCTATGCTGCGACACGATGGACAAAATGGCGGCGCTTGTGTCGGTGTCGTAATCACTCTCCTCCTCGGGCAGCTCCGTTCCCAGGTAGGTATCGGTTACGCTGCGGCGATGGCGGTACATGTTGACCGCGTCCTCCCGCGACAGGCGGCGCTGAGGCTGAAGCAGGGAGGACTTGCTGGCAGAGGGGAAGGGATGAAACTCCACGCGCGACGATTTCCGAGGCCTCTCCGGCCTACTGCTGTTTATCCCAGCTTCCTTGGTGGGAGATGAGTCTGTAGAGTCTGGGTGAAGTGTGTTGCTGGGTTTTCGTGTTGGTGTGACGCTGAACTTGCCGATTGTACTACCGCTGGCTTTTCTTACCGTGCTTGAACTGGCTTTTCTAAGCGTGCTTGAGCTTGACTTTCTAGAACTTGACTTTCTAAGCGTATTAGAACTTGACTTTCTAAGCGTATTAGAACTTGACTTTCTGAGCGCGTTAGCGCTCGCCTTTCTAAGCGTGTTCGAGCTAGCCTTTCTAGAAGGGTTGGAACTTTCTGACCGTTTCCTTGCCGCTCGTTTCTTCTTCCGCGTGGCCCAGAATTTAGCACTCTCGGCCTCCTGCTCTTCGTCCTCTTTACTTTCTTCTGCTGTTCCACTTTCCTCCTCTACCTGTCTCGTTGTCCCTGAAAACACAGCCAGAGGCGACTTGGCATCGTCAGCAGTCATCATGGTGACACTGCACACCCTGCCACGACACGAGTCCTTGAGGCCTTCAGAGTACTGAATCTCCTCCTGCTCGTTATACGCCTCCTCCTCGGTGCTATCCAAGTCCCCCTGAAGCCTGAGCTGCCTCACGATGCGTCTCCTCTCCAGGGTTTGGGCGGAGCAGAGGGGGATGGCGACGGGGAGGGTGTCGTGGAAGCTGTCGTAGTTCACCACGTAGCCATGGGAACCCCCCTCGTCCTCGCTGATCTGTAGAGGCCGGAATCGTCGTCCCCAGTGGATCTCTCTCGAGTGGTACGACTTGCGGGCCTTGGGGAGGAAAAGAAAAATTAATTAAAAAAATAATAAGGTAAATAACACATAGAAGGGATTTTTTTTAATACAAAAATAAACCTGATGTTATTGTAAAGATAAACACGCGAAGACAACGCCTGAGAAACAAAGGGAAGTATGCACTAAGAATACATAGAACATATGCAATAGAGTAAATGAGAGTTACACGGAACCAATCTCCTGGCACCTGGGAGAATAATAAGCATTGAAGTGAACAAGCGACTTTCATCCTCGATAGTAAAAATCATAAATAATAAAATTTAAAAAAAATGAAAAAACGAACAAGAAGAAGGTTATTAAATGAAAAGAAAAGAAATAAAGCAGATGTCATTGATGATTGTACACCACTCCTCCGAAAACGGCGTATGGCTGCCTAAATGGCGGGGTAAAAAACTGTCATACACGTAAAATTCCACTCGTGCAAAAAACATGAGTGTACGGGGGAGTTTCAGCCCACGAACGCAGAAGAAGAAGAAGAATTGTACACCACTACAGAGCTTTTCTGCAAGCTTGAGAGGACAATAAAGTTGAAAACCACAGTACTACCATATAAACCAAATGGAAATTCACTCCCGCATTCACAAACTCGCTTTCTTATTCCTCGCTTACTAACTTCCGTTGCCTCCTACCATCCTACTTCTTTCTGTGTCATTAACCAGGACAGGTTTTGTGAACGTGTTTTAAATGAAGTAAGGACAGTTTGTGAGATAATGCTTGTGCCTACAACCACTATATCCTTCTGTTTTAAATTCCAATCAATCCTTTCCCTCGGATAGCCGTACGGGTTGTAGGGACGTTAAAAACAATACCAACCCTTCCCCATTTCCCTCCCCACTCACCTGAAAAGGTTCGCTGGTGGTCGCGGCCACACCGTCCAAAATGACGATAATCCAATCAATCCCTCCCCTCCTCCCTCCCCTCCCCATCTCCCCCCCTCCCCTCCCCACTCACCTGAAAAGGTTCGCTGGTGGTCGTGGCCACACCGTCCAAAATGACGATAATCCAATCAATCCCTCCCCTCCTCCCTCCCCTCCCCATCTCCCCCCCTCCCCTCCCCAGTCACCTGAAAAGGTTTGCTAGTGGTGGCGGCCACACCGTCCAAGACGACGATGAGCTCGTACATGGAGTTGAGAAGGTCGTCGCGCGACAGACTCCACAGCGGCGAGTTCTGGTCCACTCGGTGCACGAGCAGGGCAGGCCAGCACAGGAACAGCTTCTGCCGGCCGCTCTCAGCGTCGAAATGAACGGTGAACATTCTGTGAAACGACAAAGTGAAGATGTGAGAAACAAAGGGAGGTGAGGGCTCTGAATGCATACGGCATGTGCAATAGAGTAAGTGAGGATTATGTGGAACCAGGCTCCTGGCACCTTTTTGAGAACAACAAGCATTGAAATGAACAAGCAACTTTCACCCTCAAAATCAAGAGTTATTACATTATAATGAAGAGGAATAATGTGGGGGGAGGGGGTCAGCTACGAATAGCTTCTGATGACAACTCTCGGAGGGGTGGTAGGGTATTGGTTACCGAACGTCGGTAGATAGAACGGCCCCCACACAAGGGTGTGCCAAATGAGAATGACGATGGTTTTACACGGTGTACAATTGATTCATATCAACTCTATGAGCTACTCAGGTTTTAGTGCCACACAATTTCAAATATACCATCTAGTTAGGAGAACCCTTTTTAAAGAAAATTCTGGATGTAAATGAGAGATACGCATAAGATCCAGGGCTCCTCAAACTGTGTTTCCATGCGGGCGCGTCCTGTACGCCCTAGAAGCTGATATAATCGTCAGCTAGTTTCCATACAGAATGGACAAGAACAAATCCTTGGCTGGATTTCAAAGATGAGAAAACTTTTTACCCGATCTGTACCAACACACCGAGTAAATCTCACCGATATGACAAATAACACTTTTGTGAATCGCCCATAAGAGATACATTCCTCCTGTTTTCGGGACCCTCTAAAGTTCCGCTGAGGGGGTCCTTTGATTTTCTAACAATCATAATTGGGGGTACCGGGACCCTGTAGGCCTATGTAGACTGTCTGCGGGTAGCCCTGAGACCTTAGGCCAAACAAAAATACATGTTTGTTTAGGGTAACCCGACCGACCCTTAACCCGACCGACCCTACTTTTTCCCGCCGACTCTAAAACTCTTATTTCATTTCTCAAAACAACTGTTGGCACATTTTGCGAACCATACCGAGATTAAGGGAAGTAACCTCCTTTAAAAAAGACAAAAAACATTAAAAAAAATAAAAAGCTGACCTACCGACGGGGCGACCCTATCTTTTTTGGTCACATTATATATATTTTTGTTTGGCCTTACCTGACAGGTACCCTGTGTCCTTCCTTGGCCGTGGTTTTCTTGATGAGCATGCCTGTGGCGTGGGCACCAATGACGTCACCCTTCCTCATGTCGCCGATACGCACCGCCAGTCTGAACTGACTGTCTTCCTGATATACCACCGCCTACAAAGAGAAAAAGATTACATTATAATACAGGGTGACCCCCAAAATAAGAGTACCCAAACAAAACGTCATAAATTGAACACAAATAAAGCAATCTTCAAAAAATGTATTTACACACACAAGTAGCCTCTGCATGATTTGCACAGAAAATGTTAGCGTTCTAGCTTGTCTTTCAGGAAAGTTATGCTCATTCTACCGAACATGCTCCAAATGGCCTCCCCCGGATTTAAATCCCCCAGATTTCTGTCTTTGGGGGTTCCTGAAAGACAACGTCTTCAGGAACAACCCACAGACAATCACAGAACTCAAGAGAGCCATCACAACAACCATTCGCGGAATCTTGCAACAGGAGTGTGTGCGGGTGATTGATAACTTTGCGCGGCGAGTTCAAGTTAGTTACCCTTGCCGCGTAATTAATCCCGTAAACAACCACAGATCTGGTAAGGTGTTTACTTGGGGCAAGGCCATTCCTCGACTTGGACAGACAGTGCGAATTGTGCAATGAATTTATTGTACAGATTGAATATATATACGTCAAATAAATGAGGTCCATACTGTAGAAAGCAAACTGACCGTGTTGCTGAAGAGAATGGTCCATGAGCGTCTGTTGGCGCGCCGTGTTTTGGACACCACTAGCGAGGCAAGGGCGAACTGCAGACCCGCTCCTATCACAGACTGTAGCATAACTGCCAGGTACACACCCGGGCACTCTTCTGACGGGGACCGCCACCCGTACCCTGAATGGAAATGGACAATGTGTTAGCTACTAAATTAGATGCAGAGCGAACTACAGACCCGCTCCTATCACTGACTGTAGCATCAATGCCAGGTACACACCGGGCCACTCCTCTGAGGGGGACCTCCACCCGTACCTTGAATAAATAATGAACAATGCTTCAGAAAATGGATGGACCAAATGATATACTTAGAGGACAAAGAGAACTGTAGGTGTGCTTCTGACACTTGACTGTAGCATCAACGCCAGGTACACACCCGGACACTTCTCTGTGTGGGACCGCCACCCGTACCCTGAATACAAGATACAAGATACAAGATACAAGATATTTATTCACCAATTTTGCAAAAGGATTTCATCTTGGCACGGCACGGTAAAAATAAAATAAAAACCAACCAGACACATATGCAGACACGCATCACCATGCATGCATCCATACGTACATTACACTGTCATGCACACACAGACACAACTCACACACACACACACACACACACACACACACACACACACACAGAGTACACACACACACCACTGCACACACACACGCACACAAACACACACAATTATTTACATTCTCACACATAACCAGCCACATATCTACATCACAAATTCACATCGTCGCCTTGTAAAGGTAAAAACCATATCAGTTTAAAAGGGGTGCCAGTAATATCAATACAACATTAGTGAATACTAGAACAATACCTAAAATTTATAATCCATTTAAAAGTAAGTAGTACACGTAATTATTATCATTTAGTCAGATCATCACATAAAATTATATAATCATGATCTAGCCAGTTAGACAGTTTAAAACAACAGTATTAACAGACTATCACAGATCTACTCAAGCACCTGAACCTAGAGTCGCATTGCACAAAACTACTACCATCACAGAACTACTCCAGCACCTAAAAAAAATAAGGACCATTCCACATTGCACATATTCCCACTATCACAAGTTATGAGAACAGTAATGGAATGCAGTGAAAGGACTAAGTAACAAAAGACCCCCCCCCCCCCCAATCCTATAACTACAGTATATTACAACGTCTTCACTACAGGAGTTGTCAGTACAGCATGGGGGATGAAGCTAGAGCGAAAGCGACTAGTTCTGGCTTTCAAAGCTCTGTAGCGCCTACCAGATGGAAGAGGCTCGAAGAAGTGGTTTGCCGGGTGGGAGGGGTCGCGAACAATCTTTCCTGCTTTTCGGCCTGAGCGCAACTCAAAGATAGAGGCAACGGAGGGGAAGTCACAGCCCGCGATTTTGGAGGCTGTCCGCACAATGCTCTCCAGTAGCTGTTTCTCTTTCTCAGTGGTGCTGCCATACCAGACCGTGATAGAAAAACACAGGGTGCTCTCAACGACTGCGCGATAGAACTGCGCCATGATTTGCTGTGACATACGGAACTTGCGCAACTGTCTCAGGAAGTGCAGCCGCTGCTGGCACTTCTTAATGATGGACGTGGTGTTCCCGTCCCATTTCAGGTCTTCAGAGATCAGTGTGCCGAGAAATTTGAATGAAGAGACCTGTTCTACAGCTTCCCCATTTATTTCAAGGGGCAAGATGGGGTCTTTCTTTCGTCGAGGGTCGATAACGACTTCTTTTGTTTTAAGAACGTTTAGCTCGAGATCATTTTCAGAGCACCACTCAACCACTCTTTGAACCTCCCCCCGGTAAGCGTCCTCATTGGAGTCAGAAATCAGGCCTTCAATGGTGGTGTCGTCTGAGAATTTGATTATGTATGTGGATGGGTGAGCGGAGGTGCAGTCGTTGGTGAAAAGGGTGAAGAGTAGAGGGGACAGAACACAACCCTGCGGGGCACCAGTGTTTAGAGTGAGTGAGGCAGAGAGTGAGTTGTTGAGTCGGACGACCTGAGGACGGTCAAGCAAGAAGTCTAGAAGCCAGTGGCAGAGAGAGAGAGGGACATCGAGACCAATCAGTTTGTGGAGGAGCTTGTGAGGGATGATCGTGTTGAATGCGGAGGAATAATCAATGAACAACATTCTAGCGTAGGTGCGAGGGTTCTCAAGGTGCTGCAAGACAAAATGAAGACCCATGGCGACGGCATCATCGACGGACCTGTTGGCTTGGTAAGCAAACTGGAGTGGGTCAGACAGGTGACCCGTGAAAGCCCGCAGGTGCCGCAGAATCAACCGCTCCAGGACCTTCATGATGACAGATGTCAGTGCCACAGGGCGGAAGTCATTCAGCTGAGTTACCTTGGGCTTTTTGGGGACTGGGACAATTACTGAAGACTTGAAGCACCGTGGCACAGACATCTGCTGCACAGAAGTGTTAAAAATGTCAGTAAAAACAGGCGCGAGCTGGTCAGCACAGGACCTCAAGGTCGATGTTGAGACAAGGTCAGGACCAGAAGCCTTTCTTGGATTCTGTTTACGGAAGAGACCCCTGACCTCACTCTCCTGGATGGTAAATGCCGGCGCCAAAAGAGACGCATCGTCAGGGAGAGGAGGACGGTAACCGAGTGAGGGGTTCTTCTGGTCAAACCTACTATAAAACACATTCAGTTTGTCAGGTAAGTCAGGGTCAACATTGTCTGAAGGCGCAGCCTTGTGCTTATAAATATGAACAGAAAATGGATGGACCAAATGGTATACACGTTAAAGTCCACTCGTGCCCACGAACTAGCTTAACGTGGACATTACAACCAACGAACACAGGGGTAGAAGAAGGACTTAAGAAGAAGAAGAGGAAAACAAGAATAAGAAGACTCAATTTTCTCTCACCTATGGTTGCCATGGTTTCTATGGAGAAGAGGTAGGCCTCGGTGAAGGAGAAGACGTTCTCCACGCATGGCGTCCACGTGGAGTTGCCCTGTCTGTGTTCAAGGTCGAGGTCACCGTGCAGGAAGCACAACAGGAAGTAGAAGACGGCGAACACAACCCACGTGACCACAAAACCAACCTGTATGGAAATACACAGACGTGAGTGAATGCGTTAGTGCAGTATTGAATATGACCAAAGCCAACCGGCATTAAAGCAGACAGAAGTTAAAGTGGGTGAGTTTGTAAGTGAGTGAGTGAGTGAGTGAGTGAGTGAGTGATTGAATTAGTGAATAACCTCAACCAACCAGCACTGACACACCCAAACGTTGAGTTGATGAGATTTAAAGTAAGTGACCGAGGGCGTGATCGAGTGAGGAAGACAGTACATGAACGCGCACGCGTGTAAGTTGCTGTGCCTGTGCATCCGTGTCTGCATGCATACACGTGTGGTTGAGTACATTATATGCGTCACCGCAACACGGTGGCCTAGTGGTAAGGCGTCCGCCCACTGAGCGGAAGGTCGTGGGTTCGAACCCCGGCCGGGTCAATACCTAAGACTTTAAAATTGGCAATCTAGTGGCTGCTCCGCCTGGCGTCTGGCATTATGGGGTTAGTGCTAGGACTGGTTGGTCCGGTGTCAGAATAATGTGACTGGGTGAGACATGAAGCCTGTGCTGCGACTTCTGTCTTGTGTGTGGCGCACGTTAAATGTCAAAGCAGCACCGCCCTTATATCACCCTTCGTGGTGGACTGGGCGTTAAGCAAACAAACAAACAAACAAACAAAATTGTATGCGTCAATTAATCACCTCTCCTTGTCCATCCACCCGTCGTTCAATCGAACATCTCACCACGAAGAAGAAGAGGTTCCAGCGCCACTGGATGTCAATCAGAGTGGTTAAGAAGTCATCGAGGGAACGACGACTTCTATCCGAAACTTCAGTGATCACTATTTGCTTGTCTGTCTGGCTGTCTGTCTATCCTTCCCTCTGTCCCCCTTTTTCAGTGAGTACACTCACCACAAAGAAGAGGAGGTTCCATCGCCACTGTCTGTCTGTCTGTCTGTCTGTCTGTCTGTCTGTCTGTCTGTCTATCCCTCCCTCTCTCCTTCAACCCTCGGGTAAGCATGACTCCGGTGATCACAATGTTTTCGTCTGTCTGTCTGTCGGTATGACTGTCTGTCTGTCTGTCTGTCGGTATGATATGACTGTCTGTCTGTCTGTAGGTCTGTCTGTCGGTATGACTGTCTGTAGGTATGTCTGTCTGTCTGTCTGTCTGTCTGTAGGTCTGTCTGTAGGTCTGTCTGTCGGTATGACTGTCTGTCTGTCGGTATGACTGTCTGTTTGTCTGTCTGTCTGTCGGTATGACTGTCGGTATGACTGTCTGTCTGTAGGTCTGTCTGTCGGTATGACTGTCGGTATGACTGTCTGTCTGTCGGTATGACTGTCGGTATGACTGTCTGTTTGTCGGTATGACTGTCTGTTTGTCTGTCTGTCTGTCGGTATGACTGTCTGTCTGTAGGTCTGTCTGTCGGTATGACTGCCTGTCTGTCGGTATGACTGTCTGTTTGTCTGTCTGTCGGTATGACTGTCTGTCTGTATGTCTGTCGGTATGACTGTCTGTCTGTCGGTCGGTATGACTGTCTGTCTGTCGGTATGACTGTCTGTTTGTCTGTCGGTATGACTGTCTGTAGGTCTGTCTGTCGGTATGACTGTCTGTAGGTCTGTCTGTCGGTATGACTGTCTGTCTGTAGGTCTGTCTGTTTGTAGGTCTGTCTGTCGGTATGACTGTCTGTCTGTCCCCCACCTCCTTCAGTCTATCAACTCACCACGAAGACGAGCTGGTTCCAGCGCCACTTGATGTCGATCAGAGTGGTATAAAAGTCGTTGAGGTAACGACGGCTTCTGTCGGGAACTCCAGTGATCACAATGTTTTTGCCTGTCTGTCTGTCTGTCTGTCTGTCTGTCTGTCTGTGTCTGTTTGTCAGTCTGTATCCCTCCCTCTCCCCCTCCCTCTTTCAGTGTATACACTCACCACGAAGAAGAGGAGGTTACTGGATGTCTGTTTGTCAGTGTCTGTCTGTCTGTCTGTGTGCCTGTCCCTCCCTTCCTCCCTCTCCCCCTCCCTTCTTCAGTCTTTTTACTCACCACAAAAAAGAGCAGGTTCCAGCACCACTTGATGTCATTGAGAGTGGTGTAAAAGTCGTTGAGGTAACGACGGCCTCTGTCCCGAACTCCAGTGATCACTATGGTCTTGTCAGTCTGTCTGTCTGTCTGTCTGTCTGTCTGCCTGTCCCTCCCTCGCTTTCCCCCTCCCTTATTCAGTCAATCAACTCACCACGAAGAAGAGCAGGTTCCAGCGCCACTTGATGTCAATCAAAGTGGTATACAAGTCGTTGAGGTAACGACGACTTCTGTCGGGAACTCCGGTGATCACTATGTTTTTTCTGCTCTCCCACACCACTTTGTCTGACTCGTTGTTGTTGTTGTTGCTGGTGCTCCGCCGTCGGCGGATACGTGTGCACAGCATTGTGACTGGGTGTAGCCCGTCCTGCCACCTGTGATGTGATGAATAACAAGCAAAATGAACAAAATCACAAATTCACACAAAGGAATTCATGTTATGTCTGAATTCTCTTTTATATGTTAAAACACGACAGCTATGGGTCGAACGTATTTGTGTTATTAAAAATGCACGCATTCTCCGTCTCTGTCTCTTTCCCTTTCCCTTTCCCTTTCTCTCTCTCTCTCTCTCTCTCTCTCTCTCTCTCTCTCTCTCTCTCTCTCTCTCTCTCTCTCTGTGTGTCTCTGTCTCTCTGTCTCTCTGTCTCTCTGTCTGTCTCTCTGTCTCTGTCTCTGTCTCTGTCTCTGTCTCTCTCTCTCTCTCTCTCTCTCTCTCTCTCTCTAAGATTAGAATAGTCCCTCTCTGGGCGAGGGCTTGTTGAAAAGAAGCTCGTTTATATTGCTTATGCCACAACCCTCGTAAAATAACATTTGATTTGATTTGATTTGATCTCTCTCTCTCTCTCTCTCTCTCTCTCTCTCTCTCTCTCTCTCTCTCTCTCTCTCTCTCTCTCTCTCTCTCTCTCTCTCTCTCTCTCTCTCTCTCTGTTTGTCTCTCACCCTCTCTCTATCTCCCTCTCTCTCTCTCTGTCTCTCTCTTCGCGAAGTCTTTATACCAAAAACCCGCAGCTACGGCGAAGTACTTTGTACCCTACTTCGCCTTGATAGGGCCTACGCCGTAGCTCTGCAACGAAGTTGTTCTTTTTGTCAGAAGAGTGCTTTTTGATTCAAGATGGACGTAGAAATCACACTTGAAAGAGCAGAATGCATTTCCTTGGACTTCGCGAAGCTATGCTGAAAGTAGTTCAATTAAGGGACGAATTCTCGTCCCGGAAGCTTACCGAAGTGAGCTGCGCGCAGTCGACTTCGTCAAATTAAGGACAGGCTTAACTGCAAGTTATGAACTTTAAAGGCATACTAACGCACTCCCGTGTTTACAAAGTGTAGTTTGCCCACAATCGATGTCAAACGCACCATAAGACCATATAATGACGATATGTCACCATGCGCGGACCATAATACATGCATTACAGCTTGTTCTAGCCTCTGAAAAAGTGAGGATGTCAACAAAGCCGCGGTGTTAGCTCCCTTGCATCAACGTTACATGTGTTGCCAAATCTATAAATAGGACGATCCAGATCAAAATGAAAATTAACATATCTCAACATTGAAGGGGTCCTAGACCACAATATTTTGCAGGGAACTTAATTTAGCATGTCTCCAGTTGTTGGTAAAGCAATTAGCGTGTATAGTCATCGAGTACATATGCCTTTAACTGCAAGTTATGAACTTTAAGAGTAAGAACTGCTGACGTGAAACGGATCAGAATGCATGCAATTCATGCATTGCATTTCCAGGTATCAAAATAGAAGATGCTTGGCCATCGGAAATAACTCTCTCGGGTTTCTATGGTTCGCGGAAGAGTTGTTCACCGTTGAAAATACCTGTGCAAACAACCCGCATGTCCGCGTGCAGACGGACTGACCATAATGGTGTGGACACACCGCTAGCGAATGAGTGGCCTGCAATTTCGCCTGGGTTTGTGTGGCTCGTTTTTTTGGGTTTTTTTTTAAGAAAAAGCAACTTTTCCGCATCTGATCAAGCAGAGTTCTTCAATTAAAAACTTATGTTTCAGGCACAATAGTCTCTTTGTCTGTCTTCCTCTTGCTTTGTCTCTCTCTCTCTCTCTCTCTCTCTCTCTCTCTCTCTCTCTCTCTCTCTCTCTCTCTCTCTCTCTCTCACACACACACACACACACACACACCCCCCACACACACAGACTGTCTCCAATCTCTTACTCCCACATCACACAAACCCGGGCAACCCCTCCGCCCCAAGCCCCCCCCCCCCCCCTTGCACTCTATAGTGCTAGCGAGCTGTGATACAAATGTGATATGATAAGAGATTCATGGCGACAGATGTTATAAGAAATGACAAAAGCGAAAAACACGGCGGATATTCGACGGCCAAAACTGCTCTAGCCTCTGTGTTATTTATATTTTGGCACAGCTAAGATACCGCCTTTTGCTGGCCAAACATATTACCTGATTTAATTTGTACGGCATTGTGTGTGTGTGTGTGTGTGTGTGTGTGTGTGTGTGTGTGTATGTGTGTGTGTGTGTTAATGTAGGCTATGTGTGTGTGTGTATGCATGCGTGTGTGTGTGTGTGCGTGCACGCGTCTGTGTGTGTGTCACTGTCTCTCTCTCTGCCTCTCTTCAAGGACAGATTGTAAGAAAAGACATGTAAGAAAAGACATAGCCTTAAATCGTATTCCTTGTTAAATAAAGTTCAATTCAATTCAATTCAATTCAATTCAATTCAATTCAATCTCTCTCTCTCTCTCTCTCTCTCTCTCTCTCTCTCTCTCTCTCTCTCTCTCTCTCTCTCTCTCTCTCTCTCTCTCTCTCTCTCTCTCTCTCTCTCTCTCTCTCTCTCTCTCTCTCTCTGTGTCTGTGTCCGCGTGGTACGTGTGTGTTTGTCGTTTGATGTGTGTTTGTATTTGCCTATCTGTGCGTGCATAAGTGTGCGTGTGGTGTGCGTGCAAATCTGTGCCTAAGTACTTCCCTACTCTGCTGCGTTTTATAGTTTGTAACATAACCGTATCGTATTTTTACTGTTCATACACACCTTTCAGCTGATGCAGCTTGCACATTTCTCAATAGTTTGGTTTGAGCTTTCAATAATAATCTCGGTTTCAAAAATAACACAGATACGATAAACGGAAAATCCGCAATTGTGGCTGTTAAATTTGACGAGGAAAAACAATTGCTACCCACATAAATTTCATTTCATTTTCATTACTTTATTGTCCCATCGCTGGGAAATTCGGGTCGCTTCCTCCCAGTGGAAAGCTAGCAGCAACGGAGTCGCGCTACCCAGGTGTCTGCGTGTTTAGGTGTATTCAGCCACCTGCACTTATGGCAGAATGACCAAGGTCTTTTACGTGCCATTGTGATGACACGGGGGTGGGACATGGCTTCCGTCTCTGGGTCTGCACATAAAGTTGACCCGTGTCCGTCCCGGCCCGAATTCGAACCTGCGACCTTTCGATCACAAGTCCAGTGCTCTACCAACTGAGCTACCGGGCCCCCGCACACACGCACATACACACACACACACACACACACACACACACGAACACAAACACACACACAAACACACACACACAAACACACACACACACACACACACACACACACACACAAACAAACACACAAACACAAACACAATCATACACTTAATGTTACAGTATCATATTAAATTAAACTTCGATAAATCGTCTTTGTCTTTTGATTTAGCATACGTTGACAAAGACGTATAATTATTTCCAAGCGATTTTTCCAAACTAGTTTTCTGTTTGTCTGTCTGTCTGCCTGTCTATCTGTCCGTCTCTCCGTCTGTCTATATATGTTACAGTAAATTCTCGAAACTAGGAAATTTGCGAAATCCCTGAACATTTCAGTAAATTTGTGAATTTCCTGCGCTTAGAACTGTACCCACGGAATATGCGCGATATAAGCCTCATATTGATTGATTGATTGATTGATTTCACAAATTTCCTAAAAATTCTAGGAAATTTGCGAATTTCCTGAAATGAGCATGCCATTTTTAATTTTTCACAAATTTACTGAACAGTGAAAAACGTTTCAGTAAATGTGTAAAATTCTTTAAAAAAAAGAAAAAAAGAGTCCGTGTTCTTTATTTTACATTTGTGATTTTGATAGATTTGCTGTTAGAAGAAGCATGTTTGAGCATGATTTGAACCGAACTTTTTCAATTTTTGGGTCCGACACACACTACCAACCCGCCACGCCAGCCACATGAATGGAAAGTGAAAAGAAATCATAAGAAGTTTTGGTGTTGGGATCACGAAAACTCATGTAAAAACAGATCACACCTGAACTACCAAGTCTTAAC